>NW_007250603.1:346447-350546 GCF_000164805.1 Carlito syrichta
AGTCCTCGGAGGCGGTGGCCAGGGGCCGAAGGCGGGCCGGGACTACATTTCCCAGGAGCCCCCGCGCCGCGCCCGCCCACGAGGGCGACCGGGCTTTAGTCTCCGCCGCGGTTCTCGGCGGCGGGTCCGTAGTCTGAGGCGCGGAGCGTTCCCTGGGGAGTGGGCTGGCCGCCGGCGCTCCCCCAGCACGCGGCACGTACTAGGACGGACGCGTGCGTGGCCGGCAGGGGGCGAGCGCGGCTTAATGTCGGGGCGCTGGGGGGGGGGGGGAAGGAGAGGGGGCGGCCCCGGGGAGTACGTGCGCGTGCGCGGTATGGGCGGGGCGCGACCCCGGGCCGCGGGGCCGGGCGCGCGCGTGACGTCAGGCGAGGCGGCGGTGGTGCTGCGCGCCGTGCCGGGCCGCGGACCCCGCTGTCGCGCCGCTCGGGTGGGCCGCGCCGCGCGGTGCCGGTGAGCGGGTTCGTGGTTCTCCATCGATTCTGTCGTTGCTGCTGCCTTTGTGACGGGATCGCGTCCCCCAGCGAACCTCCTAGTTGCTTATCGCAGGTAGATACGCAAGTGCTGAATTTTGTGTATTTGCTTCGTAATCAGACACACATGGATTCCTTTAGTAACATTGCAGTGCATTAACTTTATTTTTCTAGGCAGTCGGCAGTTTCACGGAAAAACAATTTGGTCTCGACGGTGGCTCTTGCCCCCCTGCGTGAGTCGGTCCCTCCCCGCGGTCGCGGCGGACGCTTCCGGCCTGGGAGGATGACGGCCGCGCACCTGGCAGCGACGCGCGGGGGGCGGCGGCGGTGGCAAGTTCGAACCCAATCCTCTGGGTGAGGCGAGATGGGGTTCTGCTCTTCCTCCGCACGTTGTCTTCCTCGCGGAGGATGGATGTTTTGTGTTTTGCATATGGCTTTTCCAGCGTCTGTGGAAGTGATTGTGCTCTCCTTTGTTAGAGTAGAAAATTTAATAGTAGAAGTCTCACGTTCCTAGGAGCAACTCAGCGTGTCCTACTGGTTTTAAAAGTTAAAAAATATATACTCTCCTGTATTCCATTCGGAAGTGTGTGTCACATGCATTGATGAATTAGGGCTGCTTTTAGTAAGTACGGTGTCAGGAAGATGAGGATAGATTTCTGTTTCTTGGTCTAATCTAAAAATACTCATTTAAAAAAAAACTTTGTGCTTCTCATTGAAGTTATTTTGGCAGTATTTTTTCTCAAAATTGCCCTTCTCATCTGTATTTTCAGTTGTTTAGGGTAAAGCAGGTTTGTGTGTGGTCTTCTGAAAACTAATTCTGCACCTCTAGCTTCTACCCTTCTCAGCTTCAGTTTTTTTGTTTTGTTTTGTTTTCTTTCTTTAGTCACATAGATTGGAGGTATGTTTGTGTGTATAGCCTACTTTATTAATTTTCAGGTACAGCTCATAAGTTTAATTATCACATTTTTATTTTCCCTCAATGCTGGATTTGTCAGATTAGTTGAAATGATATATACGCCAGCTAGCATGTAGGATGAGTATCAAAGATCAAGTTTGTTTATAGATCTCAAAGTGTATGAAGAAGGTGAAGAATTTCAACTCTAGCTCTACATTAATAGTGGAAGGAGGCTGTTAATTTTAGAAAAGGAAATTAAAGGGAAGGCAGGATGTCAAAGTGTTAGTTAGGTTAGAGATGTTGACTGCAGTTACTTGTCTAATAACTGCATAGCATACCTCCTCTCTACCCCTTTTTAAACCAACTCAACACTACACTATATTTTTTTCTATGACTTAACTAACCTTTTTCTCTTCTGTTTCATTAAAATTGTCCCTCCACCTTGCAAAGCCTCTTGGATGGTGAGTTGCACACACTCCTGCCTCTTTTTGAAAATGATTGATTTGTTTTTCATTACTTCTCTCAGAACATATTTCTTGAGCAATTAGTATGTTTCCGTCACAAGAACAAGGATTTGAGAGTCACATCATAAATTAAATAATAACATATGCTAATCAGTATTTTATGAAAGCTTGTCTGGAAATTTTGCCTAGGACGATGTTTAAATAGATATGAAGCTTACCTTCAGGAAAAGATAACAGAATCATTATTAATTAAGCCCTCAAAATTACCAACAATACCATCAATTATCATCAATAATTTATTGTAAAGTTACTGAAAAGGAAATAACAGTAACAAGTTTTGTTTAGAAAAAAAGTCTATCCACAATAGGAAAAAGCTATCTAATATTAATTTGAACTAAAAATATATATGAACTATATTAGAAAAACTGCAAAACCGTACTAGGTGATGTGAAAGAAGAATAAAGGATGAGTAAGAATGAGAACATTTCAACATTTCTGTTATAGATTAAATGCAAATATCAAGAAAGCCTAACTGGGAATTTTTTTTTTTTTTTGGGATTGAAGTCTTATTCTGTTACCCAGGCTGGAGTGCAGTGGCACACTCATGGTCACACCAGTGTCGACCTGCTGGGTTCTGGGGATCCTTCCACCTTAGCCTTCCAAGTAGCCAGAACTACAGGCGCACGCTACCACGCCTGGCTAATTTTTGATTTATTGTGGAGACAAGGTCTCGCCAAGTAGTCCTGGCTGGTCTTGAGCCTGCGGGCTCAGGCAGTCCTCTCGCCTCGGCCTCCCAAAGTGCTGGAATTACAGGCTGAGCCACCGAGCCTGGCCAGGAATTTTTTTGTTTTAAGAACTTCCATGTACCCTGTACCTTTATGCTTCTTAAAAATGTTCCGAAGTGGCTCGTTTCTTCACAGTCTGTTAAGGATAAAGTGTTTTTATTAAAGTAAAAACACTCCTAGAAATGATGGATTTCCTTAGTTTCCATCAAATGATAATTCAAGTGCCAACATCTTAGTAGCATATAGCTTAAATAACATTCCAGGTTTTTAAAGACATTGTTTTAAGGAAAAAGAAGTTTCATATTGTTCATGCATCTGTTGTGCTTACAATACTTTTCATTGGCAGCACTACTTCTAGCATGTCTCATGTCAGCCAAGGCTCTTAAATGTTCTGGCTATGAAGCAAAGACGGAAATTGATATGGAATAGGTCATCTTTGTTGCTACATGTATCTCTCTGACTCAGAACGAACATCCAGGGGTATCATTTTTGCCTCTTTCTACAAAATATCTCTCTGCTGCCTGATTATGAAAAATTTTGAACGTTTAGCTAAATTAAAAACTTTACAGTGAAAACTTATAACCTTTCCCATCTAAACTGTACCATTAACATTTTACCATACTTAATCTTATCACGTGTCCCTTTTATCCATCAGTCCATTGTATTTATTAATTTTAAAGTAAATTAATTTCAAAGTACATTTTGCTGTAAAAACTTTAGAATGTATGTGTATTATTAACTAGAATTCAATATTTGCTTAGTTTTATCTTTTGATGTAAAATTTATATAAAATGAGAGGCGCAAATTTTAAGATTACATTTGCTGTTTTGATAGATGCAGGATCCTTGCCTTTTGTGTCTTTAAATATATCTTTGCCATCTCTACTGGCTACAGAGTTTTAACTTTGTGGCTGCTGGTTCCTTTTTGCAAATCATTCCTTGCCCTTTTCAGACGCCAGATATTGGGAAACATATTCAGAATTTGAAAAGACACTATTCTCTTGTATTAAGAAACATACACTTCATATTTCTGAGTGAAATGCTGTTCCTGACTGGTCTTGCACATCATTGTGGGTGCGGGTTTAGTGCAGGCAAATGCCAAGAATGAGTGAATATAAAGTGCAAAGCACTATGCTTGCCTTTTCCCCGGGTTTAGAATGAGATTGTCCTGATTCTCAAGTTCATCATTTCATAAAGGAGACAGTCAAATGAATATTGGTAGTGTAAGGAAAGAGTGTTGAAGTGCTAGAGTAGGGCAGAGTGCTCCATGGTGACTGGTGAGGGATCCATTGAGTCTGTAGGAGACAGTGGGAAGACTTCATGGCAAAGATGATGTTTAAGCAAGGTGCAGTGGCTCCCGCCTATAATCCGAGCACTTTGGGAGGCTGAAGTGAGAGGATTGCTTGAGCCCATGGGTTCGAGACCAGCCTGGGCAACTTGGCAAGACCTCATCTTTACAATAAATCAAAAAATTAGCCAGGCGTGG
>NW_007250603.1:350816-408545 GCF_000164805.1 Carlito syrichta
TCTGTTGCCCAGACTGGAGTGCACTGGCCGCTCCCAGCCACTGTAGCCTCGACCTGCTGGGCTCCGGCGATCCTTCCGCCTCAGCCTTCCCAGTAGCCGGAATTACAGGCATGCGCTGCCACACCCGGCTGATTTTTTGGTTTATTGTAGAGATGAGGTCTGGCTTCCCAGGCGGGTCTTGAACCCGCGGGCTCAGGCAATCCACTCACCTCCGCCTCCCAAAGGCGCGGGATTACAGGCTGAGCCACCGAGCCCGGCTTGCAGTGGGAATTAAGAGGAAAAGTTACCAGGGTCCAGACTGTAGAGTTCAGTGATGTGCTTGGAGCTGTGCTGTGGAATTGCCTATGCTTCAGACAGTAGCTTTTATGCCTTCTTACTGATACTTGAAACTTCCTTCAGTCCATCTCTGCCCTTGCGGTAGGCAAGATAATATCTCCTCAAAGATATCCCTAGACCTGTGAATATTTTGCCTTATATTGTAAAAGGGAATTTGCAGATGTGATTTAACTAATGACTTCAAGATAGGAAGAGATTGCCCTGGATTATTCTGGTGGGCCTAGAGTAATCACTAGGAGTCCTTAAAAGTGGAAGAGGAAGGCAGAAGGTCAGTATCAGGATATTTGACTATGAGAGGATGGCACAGAGAGATGTATAATTGATGGCTTTGTAGGTGGAGGAAGAAGGGTCAGGAGCCAAGGAGTGAATGTAGGTCAAGGAAATGGATTCTCCTCTAGAGCCTCCAGAAGAAACATAGCTCTGCAAGCATCTTCATTTTAGCCCACTAAGACCTGTGTTAGACTTCTTACCTCTAGAACTGTTAGATACTAAATGCATGTTTAAAACTTATCACCAAGTTGTGATAGTTTGCAGCAATAGAAAACTAAGCCCTCTATCCTTAAGAGTTTACCAAAACAATAATGCCTCCTTTTTCTTCTCTGGCACTAGAGTCTGATTTTGCCTCAGAAGAAAAGCAGAATGATTATAAATTAAATACTTTTTTAGTGTGTGGCCACAGTCTGTTATAAAATATAGACTTTATTGTAACATTCATTGCTTCTCAGCCTTTTGGCTAAGATAAATCATAGTGTAACATTCATGTTCACATACTGAATTATTATATTTGTTTGCTAGGAGATTTTACCATTTGGATGTGATGGGAACAAAAATCCTCTATTTGCAGATGTAAAGCTCGTGTTATAGCCATTCTAATGGTTTTTGCTGTGCTTTCTAACTCCTAACATTAGACCTTTTCTCGTCCTTTTTCTAGTTCCTCATTCCCCAGGAAATCTTGCTAATTTCTCCAGCCACATTCATTTCTACATTCTCTTTGATGTCCATGGTACTGCACATCTTTAACATGCTTCCATGGTTATTAACTGCTGGAGGGAGAAAGTTATATCATTTGCATTCCCAGCATCTAAACAAGAGCCTATCATGTAGGGGACACTAAGTCACTCTTGATAATTACCTGAATACCTTCCGCTCTTGGTGTGTATATTATAGAATTGTCTTTTGCCGCTTGTGGGTGTGTCGGTCTTACTGGGAGGATTATTGGATTCTAGGGCATCAGGACTGCCTCTCACCTTACTTTTATTCCTTCACAGCAGTGGCCAAATAGGAAGATGGGCTCCAAGCTTTACATCATGACTCTGTGAAAGGGCACTGCTTCCTGAATGCCAAGATCTATTATGTTACTGCAGCCAAAACAGGAAAAAAAAAGTAATGCTGGACATCATCAGAGGATTTGAAACAACTTTCCTCTGTCAGGTTGCAGTTTTCTAGAACTTCATTATATGAACCAAGCCTACCTTACATTCTCACATCTGGGAGCTCTTCACATCATCTGCTCATCTCATCCACTTCTGTGTATCTTGGATTTCCTTTCACCACCAAACAACACAGCCTCTCAAACCCTAAACGTCAGTATTCTTTCTGATCATCACCTTTTATGTTCATGGTTCTTTTATCTTTATTCTTACTATGCCTATTCCTGTAGGTTCCCCTCCAATCTATTAACTTCTTCCTAGACTCTCTTATGTCTGTACCAAAACTAGAGATTTGTTGATCAGACACATTTCTCACACTAGGCATCTTCACTTTCCTTGCTGTACATACAGTACCTGTACCCACAAAAATCCCAACCCAGGATTACTGCACAGTGTGCCTTTTCTTCTGTCCAAGCAGTAAGTGCTGCTAGAGGAAATCACACTAGGCACATATTGTGACAGATATTCTCTCCATAACCTCAGCTTCTCTTTTGTCAGTTTCTTTTGCTAGTCCATCGCTGCATGACCCAGACCTTTATCACTGTTCTCAAAGCTCATAGCCAGTTGCTTCCCTCTCACTGTTAGCATACAGCCCTGCTTTCTACTTTGACTAACATTTTTATTGAACTGGAATTTATCTGCTGCTTCCACCAGTGTATTGAAACTGCTCTCCCCAAGTTATTAGTGAATGCTTATCTAACCAATCCAGTACATTTCAATCCTTAATGTATCTGAAGCTGTTGATTCCCCCCCGCACTTGAAATTTTGTCTTCTATATCTTCACATTGTCTCTTGGTTCTTTCTCTGCTTCCTTTGTGGGCTTCTCTTTTTCTTCCATTTGCTTCCTAAATGTTTATTTTCTCCACAATCAAATCCTGGTCCTGCAATTTATTTTACTCCTCAAGTTATCTTTGGTTGATTTCATGCCATTATTTCTTCTGATAATACCATTAAGTAGCTGTATTGAATATTTCTGTTTCTTAGTAGGCTTTATATATATTATATTACAGGGTTGTTGATGGGAATATATGATCTTTAGACTTCTGTTTCTATCTGTCTACTGGATGTACATCTTATAGCAGGAGAATACAGTTACTCTTAAATCTGTGACAAAAGACCATCCTTCCCCAACAAAAGGTTGTCCTGTTTGAGTGTATAGCCCAGCAGCTTGATAGAACAGAAATATCTATATTTGTTTTTTTTTTCTTTTTGAGTTGGAGTCTCACTCTGTAGCCCAGGCTGGAGTGCAGTAGCACGCTCACAGCCACCGCAGCCTTGACCTGTTGGGCTCAGGTGATCCTTCCACCTCAGCCTTCCAAGTAGCTGGAATTACAGGCACACGGCACTTTGCCCAACTAATTTTTTGATTTATCGTAGAGATGAAGTCTCACCAAGTTGCCTAGTCTGGTCTCAAACTCATGGGCTCAGGCAATCCTCTTACCTTGGTGTCCCAAAGTGCTAGGATTATAGACGTGAACTATCACACCTGACTGAAATATCTATATTTCTGAAGACAGATGACAAACATGTAGATATATCCTCCTAGATTTCACTTCTCTGTAGCCTACCCACTGTATTGAAAACCAACCCTATCATTCTTCTAGTGCCTACTCCTCCTGATATATTGTTCTCCATTTAGTCACACAGAAACCTGGGAGTCATCTTAAATCACTAACCCTGTCTCACCCCTACAGTCAAACAAATTTCAGGACATACCACTCTTTCTCAAGTCTAGTTTCTCTTCATTCCTATTATCACAGCCCTAATTTGTATTTCCATTTTCTGGATTACAGTATTATCCTCCTACCTGGGTTCTTTGCAACTGTTATATCTTCCTCTGGTCCATCACACAGCTACCCCTAGAACAGCATTTTTTTCTTTTTTTTTTTTTTTTGAGTTGGAGTCTCACTCTGTTGCCTAGACTGGAGTGCAGTGGCATGCTCACTGCCACCGCAGCCTCGACCTGCTATACTTAGGCTATCCTTCTGCCTCAGCCTTCCAAGTAGCTGGAACTACAGGTGCATGCCACCACACCCAGCTAATTTTTTTAATTTATTGTAGAGACGAGATCTCACCAAGTTTCCCAGGCTGATCTTGAACCCTTGGGCTCAGGCAGTCCTCTTACCTCTGCCTCCCATAGTTCTGGGATGACAGTTGTGAGCCACCGCACCAGCTAGAGTAGCATTTTTGAGACATGAATTGCTTACAACATGTACAAAAGAGTCCACATTTCTAAGAATGGCATGCTTCACCATCTGTGACCTAGCTGTAGCCTTACAAACCCCTGGCCTTATTTCTTGCTGCTCCCTGCCCTGCACTGTATGCACTAGCAGTATTGAACTACTTCTTACACATCATTGTCTCAGTCTCTGCCTTTGCTCTCAGTGTTCCCTAGTCTCTTCTGCCTGCCAAACCAGCTCTGGCACTCAGACTGGTCCTTCCTGAAATTATTGCTTAGATACCGTCTTCTGTGCTCTCATGATCCCTTGGGCATGCTGTTGTCATAGTAGTAATTAAATTCTACTGTAACTGTCCATTTTCAGTTTCCTCAGCTAGACTCAACTGCTTGAGAGCAGTAATAAATGTTTTATTCACATTTTATCCTTTGGGTCTGGTACAGAGCCACGCACATAAGAATTAATAATGATTTATTTAAAAAAATTGGAGTCACCCCAGGCATGGTGGCTAAGGCTGATAATCCCAGCTTTTGAGAGGCTGAGGAGTGTGCATTGAGTGAGCCCAGGAGTTCGAGACCAGCCTGGGCAACATAGCGAAACCTCATCTCTACAAAAAATAAAAAACAAAATTAGCCAGTCATGGTGGTGTGCGCTTATAGTCCCAGTTACTTGGGATGCTGAGGTGAAAGGATTGCCTGAGCCCAGGAGGTTGAGGCTGCTGTGAGCTGTGATTGTCATGATCACGCCACTGTACTGTAGCTTGGGCAACATAGTGAGACCTCAACTCCAAAAAAAAAAAAGCAGTAATTGGAAGAGACTTTAAATGACTGTCTAAACCAGAGCCCATTCTATAGTTTTGCTTTTTGAAATAGGAGTCTATTTAAAATTTATTAGTGACTAGAGATGTCCTGCCTCCTTAAATAGCCTGTTCCATTTCCAGATATGTCATTTAATTAACAAATGTCTTATTATATTGACTTATAATTGGCTTATTTGTGACTCTACACATCTATGCTATTTCTGCCCTGTGGAACAACTTGATATAAATATTAATACAAGCACAAGACTTCCAAATGTTGAAGACCATTCTCTTGCTTCCCTTAGGTAATTTCTTGTGGAGGCTAAACATTCCCAGTTACTTCAGCCTTTACTCATCTTGAAAAGTAAGCTTCATGAGAGAGGAGCTCTTGTCTGAATGGCCACTATTCTATTCTTAGGCCCTAAAATAGTACTTGACATATTGTGAGTGTCTGGTACAAAAAAGAATGAATAAAGAAACGATACGGTTCATTCTAACTCTTTATTCTGCTAATTGTACCATCCTGACGCCCTATAATGAACCTTGTACTCTGATAATATCCATGTGGCATACATATAGCATCTACTTCTGTGTCCAAGTTCCCTCATCAGGTATGTTCCCTGCCTTTATTGTCAGTTAGAGTTTGTAACTGATGTTTACTCATATTGCTGGGGAAAGGGTTTAACAGGGTAAGGACTGAGACTTGTACATGGTATCATAGACCGACCCCTCTCCATATGGACATGGTCAGCTAGTTGTGGGTCTCTTTTGCTATATTTTTGTTCTGTCCATGTTGCTTCTGTTTTTTTTCTTTTTGTTTGTTTATTTTTTTCCTTTAGAGTTAAGGTCTCTCTCTGTCATCCAGGCTGGAGTGCAATGGCACAATCAAAGCTCACCGCAGCCTTGACCTCCTCCAGGCATTCCTTTTACCTCATCCTCCTGAGTAGCTAGGACTCCAGGCATGTACCCCCACATCCAGTTAGTTTTTGATTTTTTTGTTTTTTGTTTTTCTTGGAGAGACAAGATCATGCTATGTTGTCCAGGCTGTCTTGTACTCCTGAGCTCAAGTGATACTCCCTCCTCAGCCTCCCAAAGTGCAGGGAATTACAGGCATGAGCCACTGCACCTGGCACCATGTTGCTTCTTGTTTTAGTGACTGTAGGAGTAAAGAATAAGAAACCCTCAACTGTCCTGGAGAACTTAGGGAATGATACAGAAAGAAATGATGTTTGAACTTGTAGGGTGAATACAGGGTTTTGGCAAGAGACAAGAAAGGGAAGAATATCTCTGGCATAGGACCAATATAGATAAAAATGTTGAGGCAGTTCAAGTGGTTCAACATGGTTATAGGGAACAGTGTGGTAGTATGATGAAACACGCAAGGATAGTGAGATAGAAAAAGGCCTGATCATAGAGAATCCTAAATCCGTGTTATGGACTTGGTCTGTTTTTCTGTAGGTCTGAGAGAATAAAAGAGATTTTAAATCAGGGAGTGAACTTTTGTGTTTTACAGAGATGGTGTTGCTGTGGACACTCATTGGAGTGGGAGAGAATCAGGGTAGAGAAGCCCAAGAGGAGGTTTCTAGGTCAAGAATTATGAGGACCTGAATCATGGCCATGGTAGTAAGAATCTAGAGGCAAACATGGATAGGAGAGACATTTAGGAAGAGTAATTTACAGATTGTAGTGGCTGATTGGATACTAAGAGGATAGTCCAGAAAGACATTTGCGTTACTATTTCACTCTATGTCTTTTTGAAAAGTTAACTAAGTAACAAATCCTTACCATGTATCAGGCACTAGTCTGTGTTTTACAAATATTAACTCATTTAATTCTTAAAATAACCCTGTGAGATAGGTACTGTTTTATCCTTATTGTACAGGTGAGAAAACTGAGATACAAAAAGATTAAGAAACTATAGTTAGTAATGAACCCAGGTAGTCTGACTGCAGAATGCATGCTCTTAACCATAGTTGAAAATAGTACTTGAATTTAGAGAAAGAAGTTGGGGTGTAAGATAGGTCTGTTCATTTCAACCACAGCACATAGCCCTATTGTGTGTTATGCAGTGGGACAGACAGTGGGGATTAAGCAAGTAGATATGCTCTGTGTTCTAAGAGTGGCCATGGGGTCATTAAAAAGGGAAACTTTTGGGGAAAAAAAGGCTAAGGACACAATAAATGGCTTCAAGGTACATGCCTTTAAGTTAAGCATGTACTTTGAAGCCGTTAGAGAAGACTAGGCAGTACAAGACAAAAGGGGAAAATTAGATGAAGAAGGAAGCAAATAGAGATGCCAACAGTGTCCTGTACAGGGGATGTTGTTGGTGAGGATCATTTTACTGGTATGGTGAGGTAGAAGCTATATTGCTTTTACTTACATAAATGTGCACAGAATAGAATCGAAAACTCTTAAATCTCCAGAAGACAGAGAGAACTAACAATGTGAAAAGAATAAAGAACAAAATAAATGTAAATGTGAATATATGGGAAATAGTCGAACCTAGTAGTCAGAAAATGGAAATTTAAAGATCTAAATTTTGCCAGGCACAGTGGCTCAGCCTGTAAGCCCAGTACTTTGGGAGGCTGAGGTGAGAGGATTGCCTGAGCCCAGAGGTTCAAGACCAGCCTAGGCAACTTGGTGAGACCTTGTGTCTGCAATAAATCACAAAAACTAACTGGGCATGGTGGCATGAATCTGTAGTATCAGCTACTTGGAAGGCTGAAGCAGAAGGATTGCCTAAATCTAGCAGGTCAAGGCTGTTGGCTGTGAGCATGTCACTGCACTTCAGCCTGGGGGACAAGAATGAGATCCCAACTCAAAAAAATAAAAATCTAAATTTGAAATTAGTTAAATATACAGTGTTTATAGACTTCAGCTTCCAGCCAAGATGGAATAAGAGGGAGTGAATTTTAAAAAAATAAAAAAGACTTTACACTCCTGCCCATACAACAGCAACAACAAACAGACTAAATATATGAAACAGGATTTTCAACACCCTGGATGTCAGGCAACAGAGGACAGAGATCCCTCAGAGATGGGAAACCAACCAGGTAAGCCCTCTAATTGTTCCAGTTGATTGCCTTGAAAGGTTTCCAGGTTACAGAATAAGAAGAGGGAACTGAGGGAGGGCCCAGCAAACTCCCGGAGTCAAAGATACAGAGCTGAATCTAGGGAGAGCAAGCAGCTAGAGTTCATAGGATAGAATACCAGAGAGGATAGAGTCTTATACAGTGAGAACTCTGGAGATCTGCAGAGGATCTCCAAGAGTATTCTGCAGAGCACAGATCAGTACATGCATGTGAGGAAATTACCTGAGCCAGAGAAAGAATCCTGTGAAAGATTAGAGGGAACAGTACCTGATAAACACACATGACTGAGAGAAGTGCCCATCCCACCAGCCAAACTGAAAAACTCTTCTAATTCCTGGAATGCTGGTTAGTTTTTGCCTACTCAGTCAGTGTCTATCAGGAAGGTCTTACTTCAGTAATAGTAGTTAATTAGCTTTATACTAAGCCCTGTAAATCAACCTAGAATACTGTAAAAGTAAGACCCAAAAAGATCAAGCTGTTTCCACACTGCATGCTAAAACAAAGCTCAATGAAATTTATAGGAATACAAAAATACCCAGCATCTAATATGATAAAATTCACCATATCTGGCATCCAATCAAAGATTTCCAACATAAAAAGAGACAGGAAAACAGGGCTGGGCTCAATGTCTCAGTCTGTAATCCAAGCAATTTGGGAGGCCAAGGTGAGTGGATTGCCTGAGCCCTCAGGTTTGAGACCAGTCCAGGCAATTTGGCAAGACCTCATCTCTACAATAAATAAAAAATTAACCAGGCATGGTAGCACATACCTGTAGTTCTGGCTACTTGGAAGGCTGAGGTGGAAGGATCGCTGGAGCACAGCAGGTCGACACTGGGTTGGCCATGAGTGTGCCACTGCACTCCAGCCTGGGTGACAGAGTGAGACTCCAACTAAAAAAAAAAAGGGAAAACATGGCTTGTAGTGAGAACAATAATAATGAATTGAAACAGATTCAATGCTTACATAGCTATTAAAATTAGCGAGGACAGTAAAATGTTTATTATAACTGAATTTCATATTGTCAAGATAAGTACAGAAATAAAAGATATTTTAAAAATAACCAAATTGAGGTTCTAGAGAGAAAAACTACATTGTCTGATATGAAAATATACCAGATTAACAAGTCCTGCTCCAGCTGGGTTCAGGGTCTCCCGAAGGAAGACAGAGTAGGCATTGAAGAAAACACTCAGACACCTGAATCTGGTGTTAGCAGGACAGATGCCGTTTATTGTCAGTTAACAGAGCTTTTATATTATTCGTACAAGGAAAAGGACAAAGAAAATTCTTACAACAATATGTAACCAGTAACTTAATCAATAACCTTGATGTAACCAGTAACTTGATCAATAACCTTGACTGAGATAAAAAACAGAACAAGCAGTTCATGCATGGTGTTCTTCAAGGAGCCACTCTGACGTGTATTTTTTCACGGACAGATTTTTTTTAAGAGTGTCACTGTCTTGTGATTTTTAAAGCACATGATAAGTTTTAAAAGAATGTTATACAGTAGAGATGCTAATATCCTCAGTCTACAAAACTTAATCTAATTATGTCTAGGAAAGTTTCATCCATCTAATTTACTCTAACTTAAACTGTAAAAACAAGTTTATAAATCATTCCTACAATGATTACCACAGTTAAAAGATTATTGAATAATATACACTCAAATTAAACTTAAGTCACTCTATAATATTAAATCTGTATAGCAAAAACAACATAATATAGAAATGCTTATTTTTTTATGTTAGAGGCTCAAATAAGTATGGTTAATGAGTTGTAACTATCCTAACATGCAAACCACAATACAAATCATAGTTACTGGGGCAAAATAACATTCTGGGAACTCTAATTAATTGTTCATCAAAAAGTGACTCTACCAAGCAATTATCTATCCACACCTGACGTTCAAGGTTTTGCTCATGACTCTTTGGCGAGATTAAGGACTTTTTTATGAGCGTTAGAAAGAACACTTTCTGTTCTCATTGTGAGTTTTTTCAGCCATAACACTAGATGTGACAGTGAGGCCTAGCACTAGGAGGTCAGGGGCATAGCCAGATAGGGGAATAATAGAAACAACCTTTTCTCATAAAATACTCTTTGGTTTCTATGTATGGGGCAATGAATAACGTGAATTGGAGTTTTATTTTTCGCCTTCAGACTGTACAGAATTTTCTGGCTGCATTAATAACAAAAATAGAAGAAGTAAGGGTTTCAGCTGTCCAGGCTTGCTTTGCAGCCTGGGGTCTTCAGCCCCCTGGACTTTGTCAGCTGGCAGGCCTCCATGGTTGGCTCCCAACAGTCTGATGTGAAAATGTACCAGATTAACAACAGATCAGACTTGCAGAATAAAAATTAGGTGAACTTTAAGGCATAGCAATAAAACTATCCCAAATTAAAGACAGGTTGGGTACCTGTAATCCCGGCACTTTGGGAGGCCAAGGTGGGCAGATTACTTGAGCTCAGGAGTTCAAGAATAGCGTGGGCAATATAGCGAAACCTCACTTCTACAAGAATAACAAAATTAGCCAGTCATGGTGACACATGTCTGTAGTCCTAGGTACTTGGGATGCTGAAGTGGAAGGATTGCCTGAGCCCAGGAGGTGGAGGCTGCTGTTAGCTGTGATTGTCGTGATCATGCCACTATACTCCAGCCTGGGTGACCGAATGAGACTCTAACACGCACACACACAAACACACACACACACACACACACACAGTAATGCAGAGGAAAAACAGAAACAAACAAATGAAAAGAGCTTTAGTGAGTTGTGGATTACTTCAAGTAGCCTACTATATGAAACATTGTGGTCCTTGGAGTAGGGGAGAGACAGGAAAGATATATGAAGATACAATGACTGAAAACTTAAAACTTAATGAAACCATAAATTCACGAATCCAAGAAACTCAAGGAACCCTAAGCACAAGAAACATGAAGAAAAATAATGATCAAATTACTCCAAATCAGTAAGAGAAAAAAATCTCAAAAGCAGCCACAGAAAAAACATGCTATGTACAGTGGAACAGGGGCTATCATATGTCTTATCAGAAATAATTCAAGTAAGAAGAGTGAGGCAATATCTATAAAGTAATCAAAGCAAAAATAACAATCTAGAATTATATACTCATCAAAAACATCTTTCAACCACAAAGGTAAGACAACCAATAGAATGGGAGAAAATATCTACAAATCATGTATCTGATAAGGGTTTTGAAGAGCTCCTATCCTCTCAACAACTATGCAAAGAAGCCAGTTTTTAAAACAGGCAAAGAACTTGAATAGACATTTCTGCAAAGAAGATGTACAAATGGCAAGAAGCACATGAAAATATGTTCAATATCATTAGTTGTTAGGATGACTATAATTTTTTTTAATGGAATAACAAGCATCTGACAAGGGCTGAAGAAATTGGAGCTTGCATACATTCCTAGTGTGAATGCAAAAATGATGCTGCCGCTGTGGAAAACAGTTTGATGTCTCCTCAGAAAGCTAACCGTAAAACCATGTGACGCAGCTATTTCACAATGTACACCCAAAGGGATTTAATGCAGGGACTCAAACAGATATTTGTATGTCAGTGGTCATTGCAGCCAATGATTTAGTTATTCACCATAGCCAAAAGATGGAAACAACTTAAGTGTCCATCAGTGGATGAATTAATAAAGTGCGTATACGTGTTACAATATAGATGAACCTTGAAAACCATGTGTTAAGTGAAATGAACCAGACACAAAAAGTTGAATGTTGTATGATTCCACATATATGATCTGAGTAAAACAGGTACATTCAGAGGCAGAAAGTAAATTAGAGGTTTCCAGGGACATGGGGGGAATGGGGAGTTATTACTGAGGGTACAGAGTTTCTGTTTGGAGGAATGACAAAGTTTTGGAATTAGGTAGTAGTGGCAGTTTCACAATATTGTGAATGTAATTAATGGCACTGAATCATATACTTAAAAAGCATTAAAATGGCAAATTTTGTTTATTTTACCATGCTTTTAAAAATTACATAATATACCAAAAAACATTGAATTATACACTTCAGATGGGTAAATTTTATGGTATATGAATTATAGCTCAGTAAAACTGTTTAAAAACACCAAAGGCCCAAAAAAGACATTGTCAGACAAAAAGCTGAAAGAATTTATCACCAGCAGACTCCCATTACAAGAAATGTTAAAGAATGTCCTTTGGGGAGAAAGGAAATGAAACCACATGGAAATCTGAATCTACACAAAGGAGTGAACAGCACTGGCAATGGTAACTACATAGGTAAATATATAATATTTTTCCTTAATATGCAAATTATCTTTAAAAGGTTGATTGTATTAGTTTTTTATTGCTGTATAACATATTACCACAAACTTAGCAGCTTTAAGTAGCACTCCCTTATTAGCTCACAATTCTGCAGGTCAGAAGTCTCAGACAGCATGACTGGGTTCTCTGCTTAGAGTGTCCAAAGGCTGAAATCAAGATATTGGCAGGAATGAATTTTCATCTGGAGGCTCCAGGAAAAAATTCACTTTCAAGCTCACTCTTCCTGTTGGCAGAATTCAGTTCCTTTTGGCTATGGGACTGCTTCCTGGCTGGCTGTCAGTGGTGCCGCTCTTTGCTGCTGGAGACGGTCCACATTCTTTGCTGCACTTTCCATCTTCAAGCCATTAATGGCACATCACATTTTTCTGGTCCTTCACATCTCTGACTTCCCTTCTATGACCAAAAAAACACTTGTTTTCTTAGCTGTGAAGCGAGAATGTTAGATCAGGTTGAGTTTTTTATTTTTCCTAAGAAAAGAGAATTTGTATTGGTAGGTAGAACAAATCAAATATAGCATGGAACCGCAGAGATTAAAAAGTAAAAATGCAATCTATGTAGCATTTTTCTTCATATATTTTTTTTTTTAGTTGGAGTCTCACTCTGTTGCCCAGGCTGTAGTGCAGTGGCACAGTCATGGCTACCACAGCCTCAACCTGCTGAACTCAATCAATCCTTCCACCTCAGCCTTCCAAGTCCCTGGAACTATAGGCATGTGGTACCATGCCTGGCTATTTTTTTGGTTAGTGTAGAGATGAGTTCTCATCAATTGCACAGGCTGGTCTGGAACGCCTGGGCTCAGGCAATCCTCTTGTCTCCAGCTCCCAAAGTGCTGGGATTACAGGTGTGAGCTACCATGCTTGGCCTTCATAATTTTGGGGAGTTTTAGGCATTGTAGATCTACTTATGGAGTGTCTTTGATGTTCCTCTATTTAATGGGTGATTGTGTCATACTCAACTGGTGTGAGGAAGTATAGGCTGACAATTTAGAGAGCCTCCCAGTCATAGCAAACTTTCCTCATGTTTCTTTCTCTTCTCCAGCTTTGCCTCCTCAGCACTCTCCTGTTACTCAAGGAAGTATTGTCAAGAGCAAAGAGGACATGGAAACTAAGTCGCTAACTGTCTGGTCCCAGGTAAGCTGGGCTGCTTTCTTTGTTTTCCAACTGGGAGTTTCTTTCTTTCTTTTTTTTTTTTTTTTTTGAGTTGGAGTCTCACTGTCACCCACACTGGAGTGTAGTGGGATGCTCACAGCCCTTCAGCCTCGTCCTGCTGGGCTCAGACAATCCTTTTGCCTCATCCTTCCAAGTAGCTGGAACTATAGGTACATGCTCCTACACCTGGCTGCTTTTTGATTTACTGTAGAGATGAGGTCTCATCAAGTTTCCAACGCTGGTCTTGGACACCTGGACTTAAGTAGTCATCTTGGCTTTGCCTCCCAAGGTGCTGGGATCACAGGCATGAGCCACTACACCCGGCTGGTAACGGTAATATGGGTGGTAGTCAAGTGAAGTGATGTCAGCTTTCCTCCCCCAAAGATGATGAGAGAACTAGGAATATAGATGCCCCTCTAGGGGTTTCTTTGGGCCCCAACTGTCCTGGGTGTGGTGCTGGCTGTGTTAACATCTCCACGGCAAGCCCCTGTTTGGAGAAGCTCAGGAACAAGTGACATAATTATCACAGGGTAACTGCAACCGGGGTGCAGAGAGCTCTGAAGAGGACAGAACCTCTGGGGTCATCCATGGTGAGCTCTTACACCCATTCAGCTTCTTTGTCTGGTGAGTTCTTCATACAGGGCTGGGCAGGTGATCTAGGGAAGCAGGATGAGCCTGGAAGTGAGGTTCCCTCTCCTCATTCTTCCCTGACCTGTCTGGAGGGCTCAGCCTCACATTAGAATGCTCTGGGCAGGTGTTTGGTGTGTGCATTTAACACAATATTTAAATAGGTTAGAGGTTTAGAAGAAAACTTGCTGAAATGACATTTATGCCAAGACATGAAGAATGACTTGTGATTGTCCAAATACATATGCGAGAACTGGGGTTGTGAAGGCCCAGATTTTTGAGAGATGGCCTGTTTGAAAAAATAAGAGCAGTTCAGTGCAGCCCAAACATAGAGCTGGGGGCAGAGTATGGGCTGTGTGGGCCTTCTAGGACTGTTTGTTACACTAAACATAGATGGTGTGGTTACACGGGGCAAATGAGACTCCCCACAGAAGAGTGCACAATGATAACAGGGCCAAACAGAGCCAAAACAAATACCAAAAATTAATTGATGAGATTGTTAGAGCTGATGAACTTGCAAAAGAGGCTGAACCATAGTCTTCTGTGAGTTAAGATTGTAAACCAAGTGTGTGCGTTGTCAGAGAAGACATTTTTCAGGAATGAGATTATGACTAAGCTGTAACATGCTGCTGAGAAACTAGACTATATCAACTGAAAAAGAATTGGTAAGAAGAAAAAAAAATCACTGTGGGCTTTGATCTTTCCCTCTTTTATTATGGAAATTTTCAAATATACACAAAAGCAGAAAATATTTTAGGTGGGAGATAATTGTTATATCTAATATGGACTGAGGACTAATCAAGAACAAGATCAGCAACTGTTGCTGATCAGGAAATTTGGAAACAGAAAATCTGTAAACAGTATACTTTTTTTTATAGCTGTATTCATATGAGGTTAAAAGTACTTTAAAAACAAACAAGTAGGTAACACAATTCAGAATAGTGCTTACTTCTAGCAAAGAAGGAGACGCACATAAGAAGTTTCAAAAGTATTATGACGATTTAAAGTAGCGTTAGGGGCAAACCCTTCAGGTCCCCTCCCACTGTTGGAGCTTTTCTGTCCTCAATAAATTCTGCTTTCTCACAAAAATAAAAAATAAAAATAAAGTAGCGTTAGACTATGCCTTCTTTATGTGTTTATACATCCTGACTGCAATAGTTACGCTTTTCACCCGTCTTCCTTAACACAATAGTCTATTGTTCTAGTATATATAATACTGTGAGGCAGATAGTATTTTACAGCTAAGAGCTTTATCTAGGGTTGGTCTCCCCAGCTGAGCCTCTGCCAGCCCCAGCTGCAGCCCCTGAGCCTACATGACCGCAACCCCTTTATCCCTTCATCTGGGGCGGAAAGGGGAGCCCCATAGTGTCCAGTCATAGCCTGCTCTTAGCATATTGGGAATCTGGGGGGACAGGCAAATCCAGTTTTCTGCTGTCTGAAGTTAGATCTAAGAGAAGTACTAACAGATGCCCTTGACATGAGGCATAATGGGATACATTATGGATACATATGGGATATGTACAGGGATAAGTGGGTGTCCCCTTCCCCATGTCTCCCCTCTCAGTAAACGTGCCACCCTGTATCCAGTTGCTCAGCAGAAGCCTCAGGACAGTTCCTCAGGAGGCAGAGGGTGTCCTGGGTGGACCCTGGCTTCTGGGGTAGACTGCTGGGCTCACGCTTGCATCCACCATGCTGCAGCCTGGCCCAGCTCCTGACGCCTCGAGCCAGTTTCTTTGTTAGGTGAACAGGATTGCGAAAACCCTTTCCCAGCCAAGTGGTGGAAAGCCCCCAGGGAGTCGGCAGCTCTCTCAGCACGGCCTGGGGAGCACCGAGCTTGGTTTGATGGATGTGTTAGCCTCTGGTCCCTCCCCTCACCCTCTTCAGCCAGGTGATCCACACATGCAGTCAGTGAACATTCAGAACACACCCCCACTTGGGGGAAGCCATCCCATCTCTCACTGGTCACCTCCTCACTGCTGGTCACCTGGCTGATGATTGACACACACACATTGACACACACAGGCCAGAATGATGGGAACCCTTGGTGTCCTCAGCCACAGTGAACACCGATGTCCCTCCGTGGCCACACGCTCTCCATTACCCGGCCCGCTGCCTCTTAGACCCCTTCTCTTTCCACTCCCTGCTGCTTACCACACTCCAGCCACACTGGCCATCTTCTTCCTTCAACATGGTGAGCGGATGTGTACCTCAGCGCCTCTGCACGAACTACCCCTTCACTATCCTGGTTTTTGTCTCAGACCTCTGCCTGTCTACCTTTAACATGGCTCTCAGGTTGGAGCTCCTAGGCCACCTGTTGAGAGAGGGCTTCCCTGCCAGCTCTGCCCCCAACTCACCTTGCTGCCCAGGACATGCTTCCCACGGACCTGTCCTTAGTGCCCAGCCCACAGAAGCTCCTAGGAATTCTGTGCAATGAGTCTTGCCTCTCCTGTGGAGGCGGCTGAGCCCAGGCCATGTCCCTGTCTTCCAGATATGGATGATTGAGCCCAGCAGCCTGGAGTTCACCCCATGTCAGGTGGAGGCGCGAGTGGGCCAGCCCCTGCAGCTGCATTTGAGGATCAGTGGTCTCATACCTGGCGGGGCCAGGGAGATGGTCACCCTGAGTGACTGTTCCCACTTTGACTTGATGGTGGAGGTGGAGAACCAGGGTGTGTTCCAGCCACTCCCAGGTAAAGCAGCACTGCTGAGTAGGGCCAGACAGGCAGATCAGCCAGATTCCCAACTTGAGGACTTGAGGCAGCAGAGGGGCCACGCCATCAGCAGTGGCATTTGTCTCCTTGTCCACCGTCAGCTCCGGTCTGGTCTGGCTCTCATCCACTTTGGCAGATGACAGGCCTCTCTCAGCCTGTTTCCATATTTCTGAGCTGAGTGTCATCTAAATAGAATTGCACGTCAAAGGGCCTGTTTCAGTGCCTGGAATGTAGTCGGTATTCAGAATGCACTGTTGATTGGGGTTTTGACTGGTTCCAGAGGCGAAGCAGCCATGACATGCAAGGCCAACACTCCTGAGCACCTCTTTTCTTCAGCATCTCCTGTGGGGTTTTGGTGGTGACATCCGTGGTAACCCTGGCAGTGGCAATGAGTTTATCGAGTGACAACCCTGCCAGGTGCAGAGTAAGCATTTTGCACACCTGACCTCACTGAGACCTTGAAACACTGTAGAAGGAACTGATGTTGGGCTCCATGTCAAGATGAAGCAGCTTAGGCTGTGCCACTGCCCAAGGTCACACAGCCTGGACTGAAGATCTGGGTGTGCTGGCTGTGCCTGACAATGACTTGGAGTTTAATCATCTGTGAGACAGGGCCAGGAGAGTTGGCCCAGACTGGCAGAGTTTCCTCTCTGATATGCAAAGAGGGTAGCCGAAGGACTGGTGAGCTGTTGAATAAGTCACTATTGAGTAAGAGTCCAACGGGGCATTGGAATGAACAAGGACAGATAGCATTTGGTGGGCGGGGATGCCAGCGACAGATCTGGAAGTGGGCCGGTCTGTGGTGCTTGTGCACAAGGTGGACCTAGAATGCCAGGACCTGAGAATCTGGAGGGCTTTGGAGGACTTGTGCCACTGAAGGTCTTTGACCAGAGAGTGGTGTGGCACTGGCAGCATTTAGGAAACTTGATTGGCAGAAGAGTAGGACCGCCTGTGGTGTCAAGTGGTATTACAAGCTGCTGTAGCTGCGATTGTGTGCAGAGCTGTTACAGGTTGAAGTTGCAGAGGAGAGGGGCAGTGTCTCTGAAAAATCCATGTGCAAACCACGTCCAGGAGAAACCAAGCTTATGAAAGAAATCTACAGTTTCTCCACAAGGTCACCCTTTAGGATGGAGAATTGCATTGCACAGGGGAGAGGCCCGCCGGAAGCAGAAATAAGCTGCCCCCTGTACGACCCCCTACATCCATCCTGGAGGGGGGTCTGAGGAGCACAGCCAATGTTGGAGTCAGGTCCCAGGGAGTAGCAGGATTTGAGTTCAACAGTGTTGGTCTGAGCCACTTCATCTAGTTATTATGATCTGTGCGATGTCAGGTGTGCTGCCAACCTCTCTGAGCCTTGGGTTCTGGGTTCTCTATCTATGAAAAGGGATGACAGCTCCTTATTTTGATGGTTATACATCCCTCCCTACTGTGCAGGGACATTTCTCAAGGAGTTTGAGTTCTGGACAAAGCAGTCAAGATAGAAATCCTATAGTGTCAAAATTTCCCTGAGAAAGTGCCTTACATCTCTTCTGGTGTGGAGCATATGTGGCAGTATGTTGGGGTGTGTAGGGCCCAGGTTCCGTGAGAAAGATGTCAGGGCAGGGAGACGCTCACCTCATGGAAGCCTGTGGGGTCTGAGGGCAGGCCAGGTCAGCAGGTGACCCATCGCTTTGATGCCCTCCCTGGGGCATACTTGGCTCAGGAACAGGTAGGTCCCCATATTAGGTCAGTCTCCTCCCCATCAAGTTTAGATCACACGTGACAAGACTCTGGTCATGGCTCTGAAGGATATATCAGGTCCCCTTGGTGGCCCTGCCCAGGCCTGCCCTCCCCTGCAGTACCCTCAGGCTCTACCTTCTTCTCACTGGATCCCGTTTCTGCCGTGCCCACATGGTTGGCACCTTCTCAGAAGCCCCTCGGCTGTGGCCACTACTGTGAAACTCTCCACATAGGCCCCAGCCCTCTTGATGCGTGGCTGGGCTCCCACTCCGGAGTGTGGACACCTCTCCCCCTGCTCTGTCCTGGCCCTTTTTCTGCTCAGCCGCTTCATTGACTGGTTTTCCAATCCCCTGCTCACTGAGCATCTACCAAGTGACATTCTCTGGAGGTTCCCTGGTAAATGAGAGCAAGAGAGCGCTAGAGAGAGGAAGATAGACATGGTCTCTCTCTTCATGGTGCTTCTAGGATAGCAAGTCAGAGTTCAACAGGTCGTTCAGCGCCCATGATAAAGTGCACTGTGGGTGAGTAAGCACAGGTGCTGTGAGCGCCATCCCATTCCTAGGCACTACCCAACAGAAAGGCCTCAGCATGGTACCTTTATAGAAGATGGGGTCAAAGCCAGTTTGGCGTGTCTGGGAAGGCTGCTTAGAGGAAGCCGTAGCTCAGTTGAGACCCACAAGGGAGCAGGAGGGAAGGAGGAGGGGAAGACAGTAAGGCTCTGAGTCTTGGCTGGGATGTGGGTTTCACAGGTGTATGAGCTTGTCAGAGCCCAAGAGGGGTCCTCTTCAGATGTGTACATGCTGCTGGGTACAGATTTGACTGTAGGGGGAAAAGGCCATGCACATAAACCTATGGCAACCATTTAGAATGAAGCATGCTGATGTCTGCAACTTCAAATGCATACAAAAATAAGATAAGCTGACGGGTGGATAGAAGGGTGGACAGGCTAAGAGGAATCCAGCCAACTGTCCATGGTAGGGGCTAGGTGGTGGGTAAGTGGATATTCAAAGGACAATTGTTTCACCTTTCCTGCACGCTTGATAATTTTCCTAAGAAATGTTATGCAAAGGAAATATAATGCCACTACACACTCGTCAGAACTGGTTTTTAAAAGGTGGGAAATAGCAAGTCTTGGCAGGGGTGCTGGGCAGCTGTTAGGAGCAACGACAGTTCACGCAGCCACGTTGGGAAAGATGTGACAATAATGACAACAGCTGAATGTGTGCGTGCCTTGTGGCCTAGCAGTACCCCTCTCCTAGCAATACATCCAACAAATGCTGGGATGTCCCCCAACTGAAGCTCCACACATAGCAGCACTGTGGACCAGAGCCCCCATCTGGAAGGGACCAAAATACCCACTCTCTGCCCTGGCTGCCGCCCCAGAGGCAAGCAGCAAGTGGTCTCTGCTCAGGGCCACTAAGGTGTGGGGTTCTCTGCTGCTCACCAGTGGGAGCTATGCATGCGTTGCTCACTTCCCTCCTATTTTTTTTTTTGAGTTGGAATCTCACTCTGTCACCCAGGCTGGAGGGCAGTGGCACACTCCTGATCACCACAGCCTTGACCTGCTGGGCTCTGGTGATCCTTCCACCTCAGCCTTCCAAGTAGCTGGAACTACAGGCACGCCCTGCTACACCTGGCTAATTTTTTTGATTTATTGTAGAGATGAAGGCTCGCTATGTTGCCCAGACGGGTCTTGAACCTGCGAGCTCAGGCAATCCACTCACCTTGGCCTTCCAAAGCGCTGGGATTACAGGCTGAGTTTTTTTTATTTATTGTAGAGATGAGGTCTCGCCAAGTTGCCCAGGTGGGTCTTGAACCTGCGGGCTCAGGCAATCCACTCACCTCGGCCTCCCAAAGTGTGGGATTACAGGTTGAGCCCCCGAGCCTGGCCAGTTCCCTCCTCTTATCTGGGCACACACATGGTGCATTTTTCTATTTCCATGAATAGAAAAATGATGACAAAGCAATGTGAAATGTGAGAAACACTTGTGAGATGGGGACTGTGGGCATTTTCGGTTTCTCTTTTGGGGAGCAGGATAACATGGGGTAAAGAGCAAAGACTCTGAAACCAGACCATCTGGGTACAAGTCCCAGCTCTGCTCTCTACTAGCTGTGGTTCCTTAGGCAGATGACTTCTGTGTGCCTTGACTGCCACAACTGGGATTAACAATAGTGTCTCACTGCTAGGATTGTGATGTGAGTTGAGACATTCAGGCAGCACTCAGTGAGTATTAGCTCTCAGCGTTGTCTCTCTTCCAGTTATGCATGGTCAATGTGCATCAGCTTTGTAATGAGAAAATGTATATGTGAGTATATTTTGGGAGTCCACCAGGAAGGATCTGTTAAGAGGCACTAACTGCCTAGAAGTTTGCCTCGGTGGAAGGAGTACTAGGAACAACTAATGTGTGATGAAAAAATGCTTATCTCTGGGCAGTGTTGTATCTATTGCTACTACTGTTTTACAGATGAGGAAGAGGTTGCATAGAGAAGCGAAGGGACTAGCCTGAGAGCACACAGCCAGGGGCTGGCAGAACCGGGGCACAGGAGGGCTGAAGCAGTCTATGAGTGTTCCTGAGGGCAGAAGCGTTCTGGAGGGGATGGGTCACCCCATCTCCCAGCCTGCTCTGCCCACATTGTGTTGGCAAACCATATCATTACTACCCAGGAGCGAGCGAAAGCACCTTTATTTGGTTGTCCTTGGGATTACCTGAGGCTCTGAGAAGACACTTGACAGTTGCATTGGAGGTCTGATGTCTCTGACAGACTTGGTGAAGCCAACGTTCCACTTTCCCTTCATTCTGACCTCAGTCCAGGAGACACTCAGGTGGTGGTCCTCCAAGTCCCACCACCCCTCGATTGCCTCAGAAGAGAATGTCCTGCATGGGCTTTGTATGAACAAGTTGTCCAGAAGCCAGATCACCAGACAAATTAACAAAGTTGATGGTGACCTTTTCCTATCCGTGAGCCCGAGTTTGGACTAACGAGGGACATAAGAGGCGGCCCCTGGCCCAACCAGCCCAGCCCTGAAGCTCCCAGAAGAGGAGAGGAGTCTCTGGAGCAGAATGTCCAGCCATCAAAGATGAGCAGGGGAATGGATAAGATTGGGAACCCAGAGCTAATGCACCCATGGGTGCTGTCCTGGCAACAGGGGGCTGGTCCCACCCCCAGGCTCAGCCTCCTCCCATCTCTGTCATGTGTGCCTCTGTCATTCTGGCTTCCCTTTGCCCGGAATGCCTCCTGGCCTTTTCTCAGGGGCACACCCAAGCATTGGAGCCTTCCAGACCCACCTCCTTCAGAATTTGTCCCCGTGGTCCCAGGATTAGATTGGGGCACAGTGCTGTGTGTGTCCTTCTTTGGCCCTTTGAACGGGTGACTGGTATGCAGATAGATAGACTCCAGTCTCATCTTCCCAGCTGGGCAGCAAGGCCTTCCCAGCAGGATCTGGGTCTGATCCCTAGGTCACCTGACACCCAGGTCACCTGGAAGCTCTGCTTCCACCTGGAACTGGACCAGGCCTCTGAGCTGAGTGGGGCTGCTCCTTGCCTCTGTCATGAAAAGGAGGAAACATCACAATGGAAGGCCTGATTCCATCATACAGTCCGGACCCTCAGCCTCACAGCCATGTAACCCTAGGCTGCTTTGGGGACCTCTTGGCATGACTGACACAGCTAGACAGACCTCAAGCTCTCTTTGGTCCTTCTGAAAATGTTCCCATGCAGGATGTGTGCACTTCTGCCCTGCAAGTGGTCCTAAGGGACCTTATCCCTTGGGACCACTTGTCATAAGGTGTTGCTGTCGGGAGCTCCCTTAACACTTCTGGAAGTGGTATTTCTGATGAGCTCCCAGGACATGCTACCTTCATGGGGTGTGCACAGCCCCCGTTTCATGCTGGGAGGATGCAGACCACCATATAACTAGGATCCCTCTTCCTGAAGCTCCAAGTGTACTCCGAGATTTGCATGTAATTGTGGTTTATTGAGACTCATGTCCCTTCCCCCACACATGGAGGCAAAGACAGAAGAGCAGGGGAGGGAGAAGTGACCCAGGAAACAGGTGACTTTGATGTCACCCCAGCGGGAGGGGCCCTCTAGTGTCCAGGCCATCCTTTCTGCTTACCCCAACTGTGGACAGGCTGTCTCTGAAGGCTACAGAGTGGAGGGGTGGATGCTGAATGTCCTCTCAACTGGAGTTGCTGCAGAGCCCGCATGGCAGTTGTACCCTCCATCCAATCTGGGAGAGTCCACTGGGCCGGACATGCTAGGCACACAGCTGCGTGAGTTTCTTGCTGTAGCTGTTTGAGTCCTTGCTGACCGAGTCCCCGCACCATGTTATCACGATCCCAGGAGTGTAGGTCTTCTTGCTTTCCATCCTGAATGCAGGAGACAGTGGAATGAACTCTCGGGTACTCTGCAGTCCCCAATACCACAATCTCCTGGATGCCAGTCACCCTGCGCCTGATGCCAGAACTTCTTCCTCCTGTTCACCTGAAACTGGGAGCCCTTTGACTAGCAAGTCCCCTTTCTGAAATCCCCTTTCCCTTCCTTGGTGGTCCCCTGAGCCTCTGGTCACCATCAGTCTACTCTGTCCTTCTGTGAGGTCACCCTTTTCATATCACATGAGTGACATCAGCGGTTTTTGTCTTTGCGAGATATGCTAAGTAGCTTAATGTCACCATGCCACACTGTATACCTATCTCTAAACATCACATGGACCCCGTAAATGTGAATAGTTAGGAATTGTCAATTAAAAATAGTATTAATAAGAACATAATAACTAACATGCTGTGCAGGAAGCCTGCCCGGCTTGACCGCCCCAACACCTGGCTTGTGGCTCAGTCTCACCTGTCTCGGGGATTGACTGGAGCCATCTGATTTCTCTATAGGCAGGTCTTCTTGACTGGCAGGCAGCAACATCTTCTGAAAAGGTCCAAACACCTCCTCACGGCCCTCTGCCAGCCCCTGCTCTCTCCATCAGGAGAGGTTGAAGTCCCACCCTCTGGCTTCCTAGTATGGAGGAAGTTGGAATGCGTATGGTCAAATGAGTTCTTTGAGAGTGAATCTTCAATATGTTCTTCCTGGAATCCCATGTTTTTCATTATTTTTGTTATTTCAGGGTCGAGGTTATCAGGGATTCGTTGCTGTTCGTCTGCCCTTGGGTTCTCCAGGCTGGGGCTGACTCAGGGGTCCTGTAGGATGGTGACCCCTGGGGTGGGCCTCTCCGTGGGGTCGAGCACCAGCATTTTTTGGATAAGTAGCTCCAAGTTTAAGGAAAAATAAAAGGAAATTCTGTACTTTCCCATTATGATCTTTGCCCTGAGGTCTTTAAAATTGTCTTCATTGGATGGTGGATTCCCTGCCACCATTCCCTATCCACCATTCCCTGCCACCATTACTGGCTCACGTTCACTCAGAAGTATGTTCACTGGCTTGAGGTCTCAGCTATGTTTTGCTGGTGGCAGTAGCGGACGGCCGAGCACATCTGGAGGAAGAACTGTCAGGCCTCCTCCTCCCCGAGGCAGCCCTTCTGGCAGATTTGGTGGTCAAGGTCACCTCCACTAGCAAACTCCGTGATGATGTCCATGTTGTATGCCTATCGATGACTTGGAAGAGTTTCATGATGTTGGGATGTCTTAGCTTACTCATGATTTTGGCCTCTGTGTAGTACAGCTGCCAGTAGCTGGAGGCCAGCTGCTCCTTTGAGATAATTTTCAGTGCTACTGGGGTCCCAGTTTTTACATGCTGTGCAGGTTTGACCTTGGCAAAGGAACCGCTGCCAAGGGTCATAAGGACTTGATAACACCGTAGGATCTCCCTGGTGGCCATGTCCCGCTGCCTGCCCAGACACATGCCCCACCACCGCATGGTCTGACTACACTACCACTAACTACAACTATACTCACTACAGCAACTGTGCTAGAAAGCTAAGAATATGAACAACATTAGTAATACTAAGTTGCTAACACTACTCCAAAAACACACTAAATCTACTAAGACTACTAAGAAAAGCTAAGAATATGAACAAGACTAATAATACTAAGTTGCTAACACTACTCCAAAAACTTCCTAAATCTACTAAGACTACTGATAAAGACTGCTAAAAAAAAAGTCAAAGTGTGCAAACTATACTAACAATGCTAACTAAATTTAAACAAAAAGCAAGGGGAACACAAGACACACACAAGGAGAAGCACAAAGGAAATGAAAACAAAATGGGAAAAAGAAAAAAGGGGGAAAATAATAAAGGAATAAACAAAGAAAGAGGAGAGAAACGAAAAGACTAAAAAATAAAATGAAAGAGAAAACAAAAGGAAACAGAGAAAAGAACAAATGACCAAAAAAAAAAAAAGGAAAATGAGAAAAAATAAACAGAGGAAAACAAGGAGACAACAGATGCAGCACAGTCTCACTCCACAGGTCACTGAAGTGGCTTCCTGGGCAATAATGACCAAAAACCTCAGGCCAGCCAGGGGCTTATATAGGTGTGCAGGATTCCATCACCATGGCGCTTTATGAGGTCAGAGCAACTGACCATGGCTGGGCTACTCCCCAGGTTTTGTTTGTTTTTTTGTTTGCAATAACTTTTTCTCCTTTGGAGAAAAGGTGGTTTTTGGTTTGTTTTTGTTTGTCTAGGTGGGTTCTAGAGACACATTTGCTTTCTCAAAAATTAAAACCTGGCTGGGCTCATTCCCGTAATCCCAGCATTTTGAGAGGCCTGGGTGGGAGATCACTTGAGCCCAGGCTTTCAGGAACAGCCTGGGCAACATAGCGAGACATCATCTCTACAGAAAATTTAAAAATTATGTGGCTGTAGCCCTAGCTATTCGGGAGACTGAGGGGAAGGATTGCCTGAACCCGGGAGGTTGAAACTGAGGTGAGCCGTGATCGTGCCACTGCACTCCAGCCTAGGAAACAGTGAAAGTCAACTCAGAAAAAAAAAAAAAAAAGTTAAAGCCTGCAGTATGCTTCCATCTTCTTTTATTGTTAATTGGAAAATCTAAAGTAACTTTTGGTTTTTCAAGACCTCTTAATGTGTACTGTCAAATTACCCCTTTTTCTTTAAACTCTGAACGATTGGTCTCAAAATGGTGGTGAAACTTAACTGACATCATGACACTATAAGAACATCTTCTGTTGCATGAGATATAAGATATATTATTGCGTTGCCAGGAAGATAGCCCTCATCATAATTTCTCCATAAGATCATCAGACTGTCATCAAAATCTTTGGAGGGCAGAGGCAGTAGATTGAAATATTCAAAGTGTTTAAAGAACAAAAACCTGTCAACCAAGAATCCTATATTTAGCCAAACTGTCTTTCAAAAATGAGGAAGAAATCCATACATTCCCAGATAACCCAAAGCTGAGTACCACCAGTCCAGCCCTACAACGAAGGGAGTCCTTCCATTTGAAAAGTAAAGACTAGGCTGTGCTCAGTGGTTCAGCCTGTAATCCCAGCACTTTGGGAGACTGCGGGAATGAAGTAGGGAAAAGGAATCCATCACCACTAGGCCTGAAGGGGCGAGAACAGGAACAGCAGACCCGTAATTTATAGAGAGTGTTACCATCTGTCAAGGGAACACACCCACCCTCACCACACTAGGGCGATTTGCTTGCCATGTCCATCTGGTCTCCTTTGATGAAATAAATCTGAAAGGCTGAGGGCAAGGATATCTTTTGATATCCTCCATACAGCTCACCCTTCCTAGGAAGAAAGCAGGGTAGAGAAGTTACCAGGTGGGGAATGAGAGAAGGTATCTAGCATACAAGCCTCATAGAACATTCCTTTTAAAATATTTATTTGTATCTAAATTTTCATGCAGTAAAAATCTCTCTTTCTGATGTGCAGTTCGTGAATTCTGACAAATACATGTAGTTGTGTAACCACTACCTTAGTGAAGCTACACAGCAGACCCAGCACCCTCAACTTCTCCTGTTTATGTTTATGTGCTACTCCTCTGTAGTCAGTGCTTGCTCCTTCTTCCCAACTGCTGGCAACTACTGATCTGTTGATTTTGCCTTTTCCAGAATGTCATGTAAATGGAATTGTGTATTATTTAGCCTCTAGCTTTTTTCATATAGCATAATGTATTTGTTGCTGCATGAGTCAGTCAGTCAGTTGTTCCTTTTTATTACTGAGTAGATTTCCATTATGTGACTACACCACACTGTTCATGCATTCCCTGTTAAAGGACATTTGGGTTTCTTCTAGTTTTTACAACTGGGCAAATTACTTATAAACATTTAATACATGTGAATGAGTCAATGATTGGTAATTATAAATAAAACTCTTTATCAGGTATATTCATTTGCGTATAGGTTTTTTATGTGAACATAAATTTTCATACTTTTAGGTACTTAGCTAAGAGAGTGCTAAGTCATGTGACCAGAGTGTGTTTAACTTTATGAAAAGTGTGTAAGTATATTCCAAAGTGGCTGTATGTACCATTTTTGCATTTCCACAGCAATGTGTGAGAGTAGCAATTATTCTTCATCCTCACCAGCACTTAGTATCATCAAATTTTCAAAGTTTACCCTTTTTAATAGGTATCTGATAGTACCTTACTCTGGTTTTAACTTGCATTTCTCTAATAAGTAATGACATTGAACCTCTTTCTCATGTGCTTATTTATTACTTACCACCTATATACCGTCTTTGATGAAATGTTTCAACTAGTCTGTTTTCTCACCTTTGCAAATTGAGAGTTCTTTATACATTATACATATAAGTCTTTTGTCAGATAATGTGATTTGCAAATATTATGGCACAGTCTCTGGTTTGTCTTTTCATTCTCTCAGCAGTGTCTTTTGAAGAGGAAAAGAAAAGTTTTAATTTTGATGAAGTCCACTTGATCAATGAGTTCTTTTATGGATCATGCTTTTGATGTTGTTGCTAGGAATGCTCTGAATAACCCAAGATCACAAAGATTTTTGTATTGTTTTCTTATAAAAATTTTACAGATTTATAGTTTACATTTTGATCTGTTTAGGATTATTAAGTTTTTTTTGTAGCTTGACTCATTTATCATTATGTCATATCCTTCTTTATCTCTGGTAGTATTCTTTGTTCTAAAGTCTGTGTTGTCTGGTATTAATATAGCTATTCCAGCTTTCATCTGATTCGTGTTTTCATGATATTCCTGTTTCTGTCGTTTTATTTTTAACCTCACTAAGTTATTATTTTCTTTCTAAAATTTTAATTAATTTTATTTATTTGAGTTGGAGTCTCATTCTGTTTCCCAGGCTGGAGTTCAGTTGGCATGAGCATGGCTCACTGCAGCCTCAAATTCCTGTGCTCATGCAATCTTTCTACCTCAGCCTCCTGAGTAGCTGGGACTACAGACATGTGCCCACCATGCTCGGCTAATTTCTTGATATTTTAGAGCAGTGAAGTTTCACTATGTTACCCAGGCTCGCCTCAAACTCCTGGGCTCAAGTAGTCCTCTCACCTAGGCCTCTCAAACTGTTGGGATTACAGGTGTGAGCTACTGTGCCTGGCCCTACATTGTTATTTTCAGTTTGGTTTTCTTTTAGGGAGCAGAATGTTAAGGCTTGTGGTTTTTAAAAATCCAATTTGGCAATCTCTGTTTTTTAGTAGTTATGTTTAGACCAGTTATGTTTAATGTTGTTATTGATATGACTGGATTTAAGTGTTTAATTTTATTATATAGTTTTCTGTGTATCTTTTCCTCCTTATTTTCCTCTGCCTTTATTTGGAGTATTTGAATATTTTTTATTATTTCATTTAAATTTATATCTAAATGTAAACTAAAAAGTTGTACATTTTTGTATTTTTTAATGGTTGCTGTAGAAATTAGAATATACATACCTAATCTTTTGTAGTTTACTTTTTAATTAATAGTTAATTTTTACCGCTTCAAATCTAGAAACTTTACAACATATAGATCCCTCTACTTTCCTTCCTTTATGTTAAAGTTGTATACTTATTTAAAAACCTCACCAGAAGATGTTGAAGTTTTTGCTATCAACTGTCCTATATATTTTTGAAGAATTTGAGAAGAAAACTAGTTTATTGTATTTACCCAGATATCCACTGTTATTCATCCTTCATTCCTGAGAATTCATGTTTCTCTCTGGTTTCATTTCTCTTCTGCCTGAAGAACTTCTTTCAGCACATCTTTTAGAACACGTCTTCTGGCAACAAATTCTGTTGGTTGCGTTTCATCTGAGAATATCTTTATTTTGTATCATTTCTGAAAGACCTTTTCATAGAATACAGAAATTCTGGCTTGTAAGCTCTTTCAGCATTTGAAAGCAAACATTTCAGTTTCCGAGCCTTCATGATCTTTAGTGAGAGATCCCCAATCACTCATAGGTTTTTTTTCTATATACAAGGGGAGACCCACCTAAAAAATAGAATTATCTTTTGAAGAGTGGGCCCTTTATAGTGCACTTGGAATTTGTTCTTCTGGATCAAATGGCCAACCAAAGTTTTTACCTAGAAGTTTTGAGAAGGTTGCTTCACAATTTGTGGAGAAGAAACATTTCAGATTGTGGCAAACAAGTAACTGGTTCTTCTACCATGACAATGCACCTACCCACAACACACTGAAGGTTCAGCATGACCCCCATGCCCACACTCCCTGTTCATCTGATCTTGCCCTGAATGACTTGATTTTTGTTTCCTGAATGAAAAAAGTTCTCAAAGGGAAATATTTTGCCAATGTGGAAGAGATGAAACAAAACATGGCAGAAGCACTAAACGGCATCCAAATTGATGAATTCAAAAACTGTTTTGAGCAGTGGAAAGAATGTCTTAATAGGTGTATTGCATCCAAGGAAGGGTACTTTGAAGGTAACTGAAGTTTAAACAAGAATAAATACACAATTTTTATAAATACAATCCAGGTTTTTGGGTCCCCCCTCATATAATCAGCACCTCTTTTTGATGTGGCTAATAAAGGCCTTGCATCTGTATAACGTGTTTCTCTGTCAAATTGTTTTGCTACTACTAAAATTTAATCTCCTAACTCCTTCATTTTTTTGTATGCCTACCAATGATCAGGAAAAACTTTTTAGACAATTATTTTAGATTATAAAATATGAGTAGGGTGATAAGTCTCTTAGGCAGTAAGGTATACTTGAACTCAGTTCTTTTTTTTAACCTCTTTTCCTAATTTGAATTAGGTTCTTTATTTCATATACTATAGAAATGAATTAACTTCTGGTGTTTGATTATCCCTAGCTGTTTAAAACAAAATTGGGACAAGCCTTGGTGGCTTAGCCTGTTATCCCAGCACTTTGGGAGGTTGAGGCGAGTAGATTCCCTGAGCCCGCGGGTTTGAGACCAGCCCAGGAAACATGGTAAGACCTCATATCTACAATAAATTTAAAAATTATCTGGGCATGGTAGTGTGCGCTTATAGTTCTGGCTACTTGGAAGGCTGAGACAGAAGGATTGCCGGAGCCCAGCAGGTCGATGCTGGGGTGGCTGTGAGCATGCCACTGCACTCCACCCTGGGTGACAGAGTGAGACTCCAACTCAAAAATAAATAAATAAATAAATAAACAAACAAATAAATAAAACAAAATTGACTTAAATAAACATGCTTCTGATAAACTTTTATGTAAAGCATAGTATGAAACTTGCTTTCAGACAGTAGGTTCCTAATAGTGTTTTGTTGTTGTTGTTTGTTTGTTTGTTTTTAGTAGGGAGATATGGAATCTCACTCTGTCACCCAGGCTGGAGTACAGTGGCATCATCTCGGCTCACTATAGTCTTGATCTCCTGGGCTCAAGCAGTCCTTTTGCCTCTGCCTCCTGAGTAGCCAGGACTACAAGCAGTTGCTGTCACACCCAGTTAATTTTTGTATGTTTTGTAGATACAAGGTCTCACTATGTTGCCCAGGCTGGTCTTGAGCTCCTGGGCTCAAGTGATTCTCCTGCCTTGGTCTCCCAAAGTGCTGGGATTACAGGGCTGATCCACTGAATCTGGTCCTAGTAGCCATTCCTTTTAAGAATTGACCAATATCCCTCAAAATACTATTCATACCTAGAATAAATTCTGATCCATCTGCTTTCCCTGCCTCTACTACTATCAGCTTAATCTCTCTTCCTGTTAGGAATCAAGAAAGGGTGAGCAAAGATATACATCTGGCTCAATGCAGTTATGTTTGATGTTGTAGATACTGGTGACCTTCAAGGATGTACTTGTGGAATTCTCCAGGGAGGAATGGAAGCTGCTGGACATCACTCAGCAGATCATGTACAAAGATGTGATGTTGGAGAACTATAAGAACCTGGTTTCCTTGGGTGAGACTGTTTTTGAATATACTCACTGTAATTATTTTTGTTTGTTTCTTTGTTTTAACAGAGACAGGTAGCTAGGACTACAGGTATATGCCACCATGCCTAGCTAATTGTTTTTTGTTTGTTTGTTTGTTTGTTTGTTTTTTGTAGAAACAGGGTCTCTCTCTATTGCCCAGGCTGGTCATAAACTCCCAAAGTGCTGGGATTACCGTCATGAGCCATTGTGCTGACTGGTTTTGGTTCTTTATAAATCAAAAGGTGCAGAGACCCTGAAGTATATATCAAAAGGTTGAGGTTCAGGGAACCACATTTCTTTGGGGTCTGTAACAGGGTTTTTATACTTCTACTTTTGTAGGAAACTTGTTTTGTTGAATTTTTTTTAAAATTATAAAGATGTGGGGTACAATTCAGAGTCAGGTATACAAACGTTGATTATGCAGGTACCCTTTTTGATGGGGAATGCCCCTCCCTCCCCTAGCAGTTTCTTTCAACTGCCAATCCCACCTCCCTCCCCTGACAGTCAGTTTCCCACTACTCTCAGTTGCTTTCTTTTTTTTTCTTTTTGAGTTGGAGTCTTACTCTGTCACCCAGACTGGAGTGCAGTGGCCACTCTGGCCACTATAGCCTCAACCTGCTGGGCTCCGGCGATCCTTCCGCCTCAGCCTTCCAAGTAGATGGAACTACAGGCATGCGCTACTACGCCCGGCTAATTTTTGATTTATTGTAGAGATGAGGTCTCGCCAAGTTGCCCAGGCGGGTCTCGAACCCGCAGGCTCAGGCAATCAACTCACCTCAGCCTCCCAAAGGTGCGGGATTACAGGCTGAACCACCGAGCCCGGCAGTTGCTTTCTTATAGTACTATAATTGTTCAAGGGCTGCTTATGAGTGAGAACATATGGCACTCTGTTCTTTGTTCCTGTGATAAATCATTGAGTATGATTGACTCTAAATCCATCCAAGTTCCTGCGAAGTCCATATGTTTGTCCTTCTTTATGGCTGCATAACATTCCATTGTGTGTATGTACCACATTTTTTTATCCAGTCAAGCTTCAATGGGCAACATGGTTGGTTCCATGTTTTTGCTATTGTGAATAGAGTTGAATTTTTTAAAATGTATATTTCTTTTGTTTTGTCTGAATTTTCACACTGTCAACTCTTCAGAGTCCTCCCAAGTTCTGCAAGGGGTTGAGGGTTAAGTTGAATCTGGGATGTTCCTTTGTGTCTGTCCCAGATCTTCCCTCACTCTCACCCAATTCTTTGTCTTTCACTGTGAACAGGGTATCAGCTTCCTAAACCAGATGTGATCCTCTGGTTGGAGAAAGGGCAAGAACCCTGGCTGGTGGAGAGAAGGATTCACCAAAAGACCCATCCCAGTGAGGATCGAACAAGAATCATCATAGATAGTGGCCCAGGTGAGCGGTGAGGGGCTAGAACTTCTGGAGATAGTGGTCACTCGTCCTCCTCAGAGGTTCTTGTTCCTTAGAAGACTGAGTTTGTCTGCCTCCTGTTTCTCCACTGTCGTTGTACTTGCTAAATTCTATTTGCATTCAGAAACAAAGGTGTCAAGCCGGGCTCGGTGGCTCAGCCTGTAATCCCACGCCTTTGGGAGGCTGAGGTGAGTGGATTGCCTGAGCCCGCGGGTTCGAGACCCGCCTGGGCAGCGAGACCTCATCTCTACAATAAATCAAAAAATTAGCTGGGCTATTTTACCTGTAATTCCGGCTATTCGGAAGGCTGAGGAGGAAGGATCACTGGAGCCCAGCAGGTGGAGGCTGTGGTGGCCAGGAGCGGCCACTGCACTCCAGTCTGGGCGACAGATGAGACTCCAACTCAAAAAAAAAAAAAAGAATAAAAAGAAACAAAGGTGTCTTACTGCTTCATCACAATTATCTTTCTGTTGACAGGTGTAGTTTCAGCCCTTGCTCATGTTGCTTTCCTTATTATTATCACTTACTCTAGAATCTCTATACTCTCATTTTTCATAAAATCATTTATTGCATTTTTCTCACAATTTACTCTTTCAGGTGCCCCTTCCCATAGTTCAGTTCTTCTCAGTGTGAACTCTGCAGTTGGATTCTTATCATCTGCCTCTTTTTTGAGAGTTTGTCTTTTGCCAGTTAGAAAACTGCTGCAAACAACTTATGAATTCCTATTGCCTCAACTCTCCTTCCTGTCCAGAATGGGTGTCTCAGACACATCTATTTCTTATTTCATTTTAATGTTATCCTTAAAATACCAATCATTTTGCAATTTCCAAACTTAATTTTGTTTCCCAACTTCCCTGTGTATATCTGTGAACAGGGAAAGTCAGCCCTTTTATGTTAAAAAATAGAAAGTTTCCCTTCAGTTACCCACCCCTTTATTCTCTATAAACTCTTTTTTTCTCTGACCTTTGCTTCTAAGCTGAATACTTTGATATCCTTCTCAGCAATCTCAGATATTGCTACTTTTCATTGTGCTGAACAGCTGAGATGTACTGTGTGGGCTCATATGAAACGCGGAGCTCCGAAACCCAGTGCAATCTAGTCACATGAAAATGACCAATAGTCATTTCTGTCTTTTCTTCTGATAACTATCGTATGTACCTATCATGCATTTCCCTGCATCTCCCTGATGTAAGTAAAATCTGAGTTTAACTTGTCCTGTATGTTTAGCTTCAAGTTTTTTCTCTGTGATGCCTTTAGTAACTTCTCACTAAGTACAACTCCCTTCCTTTTCTGAGCTTCCACTTAGTTCAAGCCTCCATTTGGAAATACTATCATAAACTGTTTTTTACTTTTTTAGATTTGACTTGTAGGTGATTATATCAAAATCCTGTCTCAAAGCAGATTTTTCAGTGCACTTTTAGGAACTTGATCAGTCAGCTGCTTTGGAGCCATAGGAGAAAAGATTCTTCTATTTTCTCTTCTTTCTTCCTTCCTTTATTTCACTTATTGCATTAATTAAGCAAGCTTTCATGGATGTCTACTGACAAGTATCTAAAAATGGCAATCATTAACTAGATCCAGCAGTTTTTATTTTTTTGAGAATTTGTTGTCAAAAGAAATTCTCAAACTTCATGTGTTTAAACATTTGTAATTTTAGAGTATCTACAAGACTGTGAACTTCATTATTGAAACAAAAAGTATAATGAGTGATGACGTTAAAAATTCAGATGATAAGTTGATTAATGGGTGCTATAGACTTTGACAGTAACTTACGTGTAAGGTTTTTGGGATATTAATAAAAGAAAGCACCTCATTCATGTGCTCAAACACTCCACACAGAGTTGTTCTTCATTAGTGTTTAGCTCTCTCCCCCCTGCTTATCACATATCTTCATCTTAGAACCTTTTTACTTGTAGTTTGAAAAACTTCCTCATGGCATTTTCTGATGCTCTGAGTTGGCAGAAAGAGTATGGTGTTTCCTATTAAAAATAATTGATGTGTGGGAGGGAAGAAACTAACAAAGTCATGAATGAAAATTAGGACCAGTGGGATAGGGTTGTATAAAGAAGCCAGTTAGGGACCTGGCCAGGCACAGGGATTATTTACCAGATGAATTTGTTTCTCAGGACTGCCATTACAAAGTACTACAAATTGGGTGGCTCAAAACAATAAAAATGTATTAACTCACACAGTTCTAGAGGCTTAAAGTCCAAAATGAAGGTATCAGTGGGGCCATGCCAAGCGTCTTGGAGGGTATCTTTTCTTGTCTTTTCCAGCTTCTGGTAGTCCCAGGTGTTCCTTGGCTTATGGATACATCACTTTATTTTTGGTCATCTTCATGTGCTCTTCTCCACTGTGTCTCTTTCTCTGTGTCTCTTTTACTTTTTTTGTGAGGATACCTCTTTTACTCTTTTTGTGAGGATACCACATATTGGATTAGGAACCCACCTTAACTAATTACATCTATAGTGACCCTGTTTCTAAATATGGTCACATTCTGAGATCCTGGGGATTAGGACTTAGGACTTCAACATATCTTCTTTGAGGGGACACAGTTTAACCCATAACACCAGGTAAGAGTGGATTATCAACCCACTTATGTAAGATGAAGTGATACAGTGTACTTTTAAGGTTTAGGTTCAGACAGTTTACTCAAAAGACAATGTAGCACTTAAGCAGGAGAAATAATTTTTAGCCATACACATATATACCACACACACACACACACACACACACACACACACACACACACGGGTGCCAAAAATATATACATTTGCAAATGTCTTACTTAAAATGTGTATACTTTTTTTGACACTGCCTGTATATATATTAAATACTACTAATATAAGCAAACAGGTAGAAAGTCCAGGAGAATACAGTTAAGGCTCCAAGTTCTACATTAGTATCCTGTGGTCTTAGTCCTGTCAACTGCTAAGTTCTCATGTCTCAGAACAAAGGAATCCAAATAGACCATGGGAATAATGATAATGATTATTATTAATAATAATGCTTTGACTATACATGTGCTATAGACTAGTAGACTCACCCTTTATATAATATTTACACAACAAATATCATCATCCTTGGATTAACAGGTAAGCAAAATGAATTTTTAAAAGCTTAGAAACCTGTCTGAGTTTACCACTAGTAGTTGTATGAAGCTTAAAGTAGAATTATGTCTGGATAACTTTGGTGTAGTTGCTCCGCCACCTTGTCATGTGGCCTGGGAGTACTGAGAGGTCTGTTTTGTCAGTCATCTGGGCATTATTCTGTAGTGCTTTGGTGATGTGGATAAAAGGCATTGCCCGACATATGGCTGCATTTATGGTTTAAGAATATTAAATTAGCAGTAATGTGAAGAATGAATGTTTGGGGAAAGGCCTGACAGATAAAACAGTTTAGAAACTTACATTGTTAATATTTCGGTTCGAAAATAGGAGTCAGTCCTTTCTGTGAGGTTTCCCTTGTTTCTACCTTCAACATTGAATATGCCGCTCCCATAAGTCAAGTTCAGTCCTATGGTTTCTCTTTATTCTTTTTACTCTATTTGAGTATTGTATAGCCCAATGCATTTACTGTTTATTGTGCCATCCTTCCTTTTCTCATTCTCTATCAAGGTTATAAAATCATATTTGAAAGCAACTGTGCACATCTTACATGCTTCATCTCCATGAACATCCTGCCATTCTCACCTTAATACTTTCTTTCTTCTTCTTCTTCTTTTTTAATTTTTTTTGAGTTGGAGTCTCCCTCTGTTGCCCAGGCTGGAGTGCAGTGGCATACTCATGGCCACTGCAGCCTCCACCGGTTGGGCTTAGGTGATCCTTCTTCCTTAGCCATCCAAGTAGCTGGAACTACAGGCGTGCACTACACACCCAGCTTATTTTTTTATTTATTGTAGAGACAAGGTCTCACCAAGTTGTCCAGGCTGGTTGCAAATCTTCTTTTTTTAAAAGACAAGGTCTCACTGTGTTTTCCAGACTGGTCTCGAACTCTTGGACTCAAGCGATCCTTCCGCCTTGGCCTCCCAAAGTGCTGGGAGACACTGTGCTGGTCAATACTTTCTTTAGTTATGGAAAACTTTTTCATTTCTTTCAGATTTGGAGACTGCGGTTGAAATTAAACCATCTGTTTCCAGTAAGAGCATTTTTAAAGATAAGCAGTCCTCTGACATTAAAATGGAAGGAATGGCAAGGAATGATCTCTGGTATTTGTCATTAGAAGAAGTCTGGAAATATGAAGACCAGTTGGACAAGTATCAGGAAAACCCAGAGAGACATTTGAGGCAAGTGACATTCACCCAAAAGAAAGCACTTACTCAGGAGAGAATCTGTGAAAGTGGTAGATATGGGGGAAACTGTCTTCTTCCTGCTCAGCTAGTACTGAGAGAATATTTTCATAAACGTGACTCACATACTAAAACTTTAAAACATGATTTAGTTCTTAGTGGTCATCAGGAGAGCTGTGCAAGTAACAGTAATGAATGTAGTCAAACCTTCTGTCAAAACATTCACCTTATTCAATTCACAAGAACTTCCATGGGAGATAAATCTTCCAAATGCCCTGATAATGGTAACTCTCTTACTCATGGCATATCCCCAAGTATATCAAAGGGCATACATAGAGAGAAACCCTATAAATGTAAGGAATGTGGAAAATTCTTCAGCTGGCGCTCTAATCTTACTAGGCATCAGCTTATTCATACTGGAGAGAAACCCTATGAATGTAAAGAATGTGGAAAATCATTCAGCCGGAGTTCTCACCTCATTGGACATCAAAAGACTCATACTGGCGAGGAACCATATGAATGTAAAGAATGTGGAAAATCCTTCAGCTGGTTCTCTCACCTTGTTACCCATCAGAGAACTCATACAGGAGACAAACTGTACACATGTAATCAGTGTGGAAAGTCTTTTGTTCATAGCTCTAGGCTTATTAGGCACCAGAGAACTCATACTGGAGAGAAACCCTATGAATGTCCTGAATGTGGGAAATCTTTCAGACAGAGCACACATCTCATTTCGCATCAGAGAACTCATGTTAGAGTCAGGCCTTATGAATGTAATGAATGTGGAAAGTCTTACAGCCAGAGATCTCACCTTGTTGTGCATTACAGAATTCACACTGGACTGAAACCTTTTGAGTGTAAAGATTGTGGAAAATGCTTTAGTCGAAGCTCTCACCTTTACTCACATCAAAGAACCCACACTGGAGAAAAACCATATGAGTGTCATGATTGTGGAAAGTCCTTTAGCCAGAGCTCTGCCCTCATTGTGCACCAGAGAATACATACTGGAGAGAAACCATATGAATGTCGTCAGTGTGGGAAAGCCTTCATCCGGAAGAATGATCTCATGAAGCATCAGAGAATTCATATTGGAGAAGAGCACTATAAATGCAATCGGTGTGGCATGATCTTCAGCCAGAACTCTCCATTTGTAGTGCATCAGATAGCTCACACTGGAGAGCAATTCTTAACATGTAATCAGTGTGGGACAGCACTTGTTAATAATCCTAACCTTATTAGATACCAGACAAATCATATTAGAGAAAATGCCTACTAATGTAATGAATATGGAACTTTTTCACAAAGAACAGTAGCTTTAGTTTGCTTTGGAGAACTCCTGGAGATAAGCTGTACAAGTAGAATCTATGTGGAAAAGCTTTCAGTCTTGTTACTATCCTATTACACATTAGATAGTTGATTCTAGATGCAAATAAAACCCCACAAATTTTATTTCAGTACAGAAATACATCAGATTTCCTGTTTTCTACAAATTCTTATTAAAGTAATTGGCCTAGGAGGATGCTTGACCAAGTCTTAAATGGTAGAATCTGAGAAGGAACCACTTAGAGCTAAGTTGTTTAGAAACAACACAGCTTCATTACATTCTTCAAAAAGATAAATGAATATGCTGTTGTCGGGACAGTTGTTGCTGAAAATTAAAAATGGATATAGTCGTTGCAACAAAAGATAGAAAATAGTATTCCAGCATGTCATTGTTTACTTGATTGTCTTCTGGGACATTTATTAATGTTTAGTATGTTTTATGTGTGTGGTTAAACCACATTTTGGTTAACAGCAAGGAAAATGCTTATAATGCAATGCAATTAAAACCAATACATTTACACTGCTAGTAATACTCATTTTTAAACATATTTGCATACGGGCAAGAATTGGAAGTATCTATATATAAAATGAACAGACTTGATTTGTTAGATAGTGGGATTATGAGCAAGTTTTATCGTCTGTTCAGTGTTGTTATAGTTATTTTAAGGCATCTTTAAATTTTTTTTTTTTTAATTGGAATCTTACTCTGTTGCCCAAGCTGGAGTGCAGTGGCATACTCATGGCCAACCCAGCGTCTACCTGCTGGGCTCTGGCAATCCTTCTGCCTCAACCTTCCAAGTAGCCAGAACTACAGGTGCATGCTACCATACCCAGTTAAATTTTGATTTATTGTAGAGATGAGGTCTTGCCAAGTTGCCTGGGCTGGTCTCAAATCCGTGAGCTCAGGCAGTCCACTCACCTTGGCCTCCCAAAGTACTGGGATTATAGGCTGAGCCACTGAGCCTGGCCCATTTTAAAATATTTTTAAAAGATATCTACGTTCTCTAGTCTACCATCAAGGAAGCTTGAGAACCATTTGCTACAAACCTTTCCTCTTCTAGTTGTTTTGTGTCATAGAGTTTCACTCTTGACATGGTGCTTAAGCTCCTGGTAATTTAAAAGCACAATAATTTCTTTGGCTATTGGGACTTAAGGAAACATTGTGCATTTGGACATATCAGGGAAGATCTCCATTTTAGTGGGAGTATATATTAGGAAATATTTAGAGCAAGTCACCACAGTGCTGCACTGCCCAAAGATACTCTCCTTCTCAAGGTGGTCTTTTATCTTTATTTATAAAAGCTTAGTGATTAAGGACGTAGACTTGATCTAGACTATCCTGGCTGAGCTCTCATAGGTGGGTTACCTTGGGCATTCTGCTTATCTTCTCCGTGTTTAACTTATTGATATCTTCTCTGTAAATTAGAGATAATAGTGCTTACCTCATAGGATTGTGGTGACTATTGAGTAAACGTAAACAGTGTAGAATAGTGCCTGACAAAATTTAAGTTCTCTGTAATTTATTAGCTGTAATTATTAATATTACTGCCCCACCCTAGTCTCTTATTTGACTTAAATATGCTTGTGTGCTTATAAGAACTCATTGAGTTCTCACTTCCCTTCTAATCATACATGTTTTTCCCCTTTTGCCCTAAATCAACTTTTCAACCTGGAAAAATCACTGACAAATAGTGGCTATATGGTTTCATTTCTAAGGATCAGTAAATTATTTTTATTATTGTATACAAATTTATTCTGTTTGAACAAAGATTTTCCCTTCTAGGGAGAGGATCCCAGTGTTCAGATTCTCTGGTAAGTTCATGACCTGCAAAGATTTAGGGAGAAGATCTGTTTCACTTTTATATTTCAATCTGTAAATGAATGTATTATGTGTATGGACTGACCATGATTTTCCATTTTCTGTCATATACATTATATGCTCAATGAGAGGTTATTGAACGATAAGTGAAATATTGCTGAGATCTGCTGGACAGAGATCTTATCTCTCCCTGGAAAAATCTAGAAATGATGCTTAGAACTTAAGAGCTACAAGGAATATGACAGCATCTAACTTATCATTGTACAATTGAGATAAATTGAGTTGGCCCAGGTCTCACATTTTCAGTGAAGACAGACCCAGAACTAGGTCCTGGTTTTCTCATTTTCTGATGCTCTTCTTAGTGCTTACACACCATGCACACTTAACACACCTATCAGAATTGGTTTTAATTATAGCAGTGGTTCTTTATGGGAATACAATAGCCCAATAACTGGGTTTCTCAAAATTTCTGATAACCTTTGGCTCAATTTCCTCAACTGTGTAATGAGAATACTACTAGTGTCTACCTCAAAGGGTTGTTGTGTGGATTAAGTAAGATGATACATATGAAGCTTATAAAACAATGCCTGGTGCATAATTGGTGCTGTATGTGTTAGCTATTAATAATATTACTATTATTGATCTCATAAGGACCTAACTGGTAATATGGACAGAAATACATGTCTGTGAATGATCACTGAAACTGTAATTACAACAGTGCGTAATTTTCAAAAGAAAAGTGTATAATAGTATAATATTTATGGCATATCCATGTAATGGAATATTATGCAAACATTAAAGTTATATACACAGGAAGTTTGATAACAGGAAAAATGATGCTGTTGTGTTGTGAAAAAAGCATGATGAATAATTGTCAATATTGCATACATTCAAATATATAGAAATAAATGCATTGTAAAAAACAATGTTGCTCAAACCTCTAAGGAAATTTCTTAAGTGGTTAATAGCAGTTAACCTGCATATTGAGAAAATTGGAGTTTGTTCTTCTTTTCTCTTTTAAAAAATACTTTTCAGTTATTTCCAAAGTCTCTTCAAATAATATATGTTACTTTGAGAATTAGGAAAACAATATCTCCAAGGAGGGGATTTCTTTTCTCTTCAGAAGCTCATCCCTACAGATAAACTACTAGACCCTTAATAAAGGAATTTAGCAAAGTCATGGGTACAGATTAATGTTCAAAAATCAATTTCACGTCTATGTACTAGCTGTGAACAACTAGGAAATGAAGTCAGAAATACAGTTCTATTTACAGTGATACCAAAACATGAAATATTTAGATAATTTAATGAAACATACATGAACTGTATAGTAAAAACTATAAAACATTTCTGGAAGAAATTAAGAAATATATCAAGAATACATAATAAACACATAACGAATGGAGAAGTATACCATGGTCAAGGATGGAAACTCAATATTATTAAGATATGGTAGTTCTCCCCCAATTAACCTTCAGATTCAGAGGCATTTGTGTGGAAATTGACAAACTAATAAAAAATTTATATGGAAAAGCAAAGGACCTAGAATAACCAAAGCAAATTTTTTCAAAGAATAAACTTGGCAGGGCGCAGTGGCTCAAGCTTGTAATTCCAGCACGTTGGAGGGCCAAGGTGAGAGGATTGCCTAGGCCTACGGGTTCGAGACCAGCCTAGGCAACATGGTAAGACTTCATCTCTACAATAAATCAAAAAATTAGCCGGGCGCATTCCTGTAGTTCCAGCTACTTGGAAGGCTGAGGTGGAAGGATCGCCGGAGCCCAGCAGACCGAGGCTGCGGTGGCCGGGAGCGGCCACTGCACTCCAGCCTGGGAGACCGAGTGAGACTCCAACTCAAAAAAAAAAAAAAGAACAAAGTTAAAGGGCTTATTATACTACATAATTTCAAAGGTTACTATAGAACTTCAGTAATAAGGACTATGAGTATAGGTGTAGATAGGTAAAACTTAGTAGATATTCCAGAAAGATTTCTTACAGTACAAAAAATCCAAATCTTACTTAACTGGACTTCATCAAAACTTAAAACTTCAGCTCTTCTTAAAACACCATTGAGAGTCCCAGACTAGTAGTATATATTCACAATACATGTATCTGACAAAGACTTGCATCCAGAATATAAAAAGCTCTTGTAACTCTTATGAAAAACCAAACCCAATAAAACTGTGCAAAAAATCTTAACAGATGCTTTACAGAAGATCGCCTATGATTGGCCAGTAAACATACAAAGAGATGCTCAAGATCATTAGTCATTAGGGAAATGCAAATCAAACCACAAGGAGATAGCACTTCATATCTAGTTTCATGGCTAAGAAAAAGAAGACGTAACAAGTGTTAGAAAGAATTGGAGAAATTAGGGTGCATACTGTTGCTGGTGGTGGGGTTTTTAAATGGCGCAGCCACTTTTTTTGTTTGTTTTTGAGTTGGCATCTCACTCTGTCGCCCAGGCTGAAGTGAAGGAGCACGCTCATGGCCACCACAGCCTCCACCTGCTGGGCTCAGGTGATCCCTCCACCTCAGCCTTCCCAGTAACTGGAACCACAGGTGCATGTCACCGTGCCCAGCTAATTTTTTGATTTATTGTAGAGACAAGTTCTCGCCATGTTGCCCAGGCTGGTCGCAAATCTGTGGGCTCAGGAAATCCTCTTGCCTCTGCCTCCCAAAATGTTGGGATCACAGGTGTGAGCCACCGCACCTGGCTAGTGATGCAGTCACTTTGTAAAACAGTTTGGCAGGTCCTCAAAATGTTAAATAAAGTTACCATATGACCCATCAATTCCTTTCATAGGTATAAACCCAAGAGAATAGGAACAATATATCATGCAAAAATGTACAGGAATGTTTAGTCTTATGCAGAGTATATGTTGTCCAAATCTCATATTGAAATTTGATCCCCAGTGTCAGGTTTAATGATAGGTATTTGGGTCATGGGAACGGATCGCTTATGAATAGGTTAATGCCCTTCCATGGAGGAGGGTGAGTGAGTTCTCACACTGTTAATTGATAGGAGAGTTGGTTGTTAAAAAGAGTCTGCCACATCCCCACTCCTTGCTTCCTCTCATGTCATGTGATCTCTGTGCATACTGGCTCCTCCGCTGTGTGCCAGGAGTGGGAGCCACCTGAAGCCCTCACCAGAAGCAGATGTTGGCAACATTATTGTACAGGCTGCAGAACCATGAGCCAAATAAACCCCTTTTCTTTATAAATTATTCAGTTTCGGCTATTCCTTTATAGCAAAACAGACGGACTAAGACAATGCATGATTTTGGATTGGGTCCTTTGCTCTAAAGGGCATTATTTTGGGGAAACTGGAATAGAATGGAATATTAGACACTTATATGCTTCTGTTTTAATTCCCTGACATGTGAAGATTCAGAGATGACCCTGTCTGAAATGTATATCAAGGAGTGAAAGAGTATCATGTTAAATTTGTACTCTTTAGTGGTTCCGAAAAACAATTATTTGTATTGTATGTGCAACTGTTCTGTAGGTTTGAGCATGTTTAAATGTTTTTCTGGCTGGTGCAGTGGCACATGCCTGTAATCCCAGCACTTTGAGAGGCCGAGATGAGAGGATTGCCTAAGGCCAGGAGTTCAAGACCAGCCTGGGCCACAAAGTGAGACCTCATCTCTGAAAAAACAAACAAAAGAATTAGCCAGGCATAGTGGCCCACAGCTGTTGTCCCTGCTACTTGAGAGGCTGAGGCAGAAGAATCACCTGAGTCTAGAAGGTCGAGGCTGCAGTGCGCCACATTGTGTAACTGTATTCCAGCCTGGTTGACACTATAAGACCCTGACTTGGCCAGGTGAGGTGGCTCATGCCTATAATCCTAGCACTTTGGGAGGCCAGGGTGAGAGGATTGCCTGAGTACATTTGGGCAACTTGGTGAGACCTCATCTCTACAGTAAATAAAAAAAAATTAGCCGGGTGTGGTGGCGCACACCTGTAATTCCAGCTGTTTGGAAGGCTGAAGTGGAAGGGTCGTCTGAGCCCAGCAGGTTGAGGCTGTGGTGGCTGGGAATGAGAGAGAATGAGACTCCGACTCAAAAAAAAAAAAAAAAAGACCCTGACTTAAAAAAAAAGTTTTCTAGCTATAGTGTGGTCATGTGCTCTTTGAGCTATGGCCAGGCCATGTTTTCTGACTTTGCCCAACCCCCTTAGGAGGATGAGTCCCTGCTTTCTCTCTCTAATTTACTTTCTAAATAAACTGTATTTTTTTTTTTTGGTTTTAGCTGAATTGAACTTTTTTTTACTTTTAATTTTTTTATTTTAAAGATGTGAGGCACAACTCATTATGCATAAACTATATTTTCTAATCTAAAAAGAAAGTTTTTCTTTTAAAAAAAAATCACAATTAACTGGGTGTGGTGGCTCAGCCTGTAATCCCAGCACTTTGGGAGGCCAAGATGAGAGCACTGCTAGAGCCCAGGGGTTCCAGACCAGCCTGGGCAATTTGGTGAGATGTAGTCTCTACAATAAATCACAAACTAGCCAGATGTGGTAGCATGCGTCTGTAGTTCCAGCTACTTGGAAGGCTGAGGCGGGGGATCACCTAAGCCCAGCAGGTTGAAGCTGAGGTGGCTGTGAGCGTGCCACTGCACTCCAGCCTGGGTTGCAAGAGTGAAACTCCAACTCAAAAACACCCCCCAAAACACAATTGTATATATTTTTCACAAGTGCAAATACAATTTTTGGTGCTGACACAAAAGGTGACATCATATGAAAGCCTACTGTCTCCCCATAAAGTTTATATCAATTTTCCATTATAAATTTTATTGGACTATCTGCTAAGACACCTCTATTAATAGTTAAATATCAACCTAAACTTAAAAATAGAGCTGATCTACACATCACAACATGAACACACACACAATTAGTTCACAAATCATGCTTTTTAATCTTTTATCATTAATGTTATGAAATGAACTGTTTGTCTAATCTGGGATTTGAAATTTATTCTTCATATTTAACAAATATCAAATGTAGAGATATTTCACGTTGGAGTGATTAAATTATTTTTAAAATTTTGATGAATTTTGTAATACACTAATCTGAAGGGTTTTTCAGTTAAACAGTGCTGGAGCTATCCAAAATAGGAAAAACATGGAACCAACCTAGATGTCCATCAGCAGTGGACTCAATAATGAAAATGTAGTACACATACATTGTGCGATACTATGCAGACATGCACAAAATCATGTCCTTTGCGGCAACATGGATGCAGCTGGAGACCATTATTCTAAGCAATTTACCGCAGAAACAGAAAACTGAGTACCACATTTCTCACTTATCAGTGGAAGTTAAACATTGAATACACATGAGCATACGTCTCCAACACTGGGGATTCCTAAAGGTGGGAAGGAAGGAGTAGAGTAAGGATTGAGGAACCACACACTGGGTAGCATGCTCACCATGTGGGTGACAGACTCAATGGAAGCCCAGATCTCACCATCACATAATATGTAACAAATCTACACATGTACTCCTCCTCCTTGAATCTAAAATTATTTTTTTTAATGCTAGAGGCTAGGCGTGGTGGCTCATTCCTGTAATCCCAGCACTCTGGGAGGCTGAGGCAGGAGGGTCACATGGACCCAGGAGTTTGAGACCAGCCTTGACAACATAGTGAGACCTTGTCTCTACAAAAAAATCAAGAAATAAGCCAGGTGCAGTCCCAGCTACTTGGGAGAGAGAATTTCCTGAGTCCAGGAGGTTGAGGTTGCAGTGAGTTGTGATCATGCCACTTCAGCCTGGGCAAGAGAGTAAGACCTTGACTTAAAAAAAAAGAGTGCTGGAGAATGCTACTATAATATGCTTCAAAAATAAAGTCTTTTAAAATGACTGTTTCTGAATCAGTCCTTGCTGCCCAGACATTTAACTTATTAGAGAAAGATGTTAGAATAGCCTGCTCAAGTATGCTCCAAGGGTTAAGGGAAAAGAATGGCCATGATGGCTCATACCTGTAATCCAAGCACTAGGGAGGTCAAAGTGAGAGGGTAGCTTGCGCCCAAGAGTTCAAGACCAGCCTGGAAACAGCAAGACCTTATCCCTACAAAAAAATAAAAATTTAAAAACAGTTGAAGGAAGATAGAGACAAAGAACTAAAACAAATCCGGAAAACTATGAACAAAATGATAATAAAGAATAGAAATTTTTAAAAAGAACTGAAAAGTTCTGGAGCTCAAAAGTACAACAGTTGAAGTGAAATGTTTACTATGTAGGATTGAACAGCATATCTAAGCAGATAGAAGACAGAATCAGCAAACTTGAAGATGAGATGATTGCAATGATCTAATCTGAGGAACATAAAGTAAAAAAATAATGAAGAAAAGTTAAGAGGATACAGGCATACATTGACGATATCGTGGGCACCATTCTAGACCACTGCAATAAAACATAAGTCCAGTCACAAAAATATTTTGTTTTCCAATGCATATAAAGGCTATGTTTAGAGAAGGGGCTTCAAGATGACTGACTAGAGGCATCCAGTACTTGCCTCCACCACAAAGAACCAAAATTAGGAAGTACATAATCACGCTTCCAATAGATAATCTAGGAGTGAACACTGAATTTCAGTAGAGAAGTGATAGGAAACAGAAGCAAGACACTCTGTCTGGCTCACTGGTGTTGGCTGGGAACAGAAACGAGAAAATGTGGGAAAGGAATAAGTGAGAAGCCTCAGTGGCCCACAGTTCCACCACTATCTCCAGCAATCCTAGCATGGAGTGACCCCTCAATTTTTGCAGTCCCCAAGACTAAAATTGGGAGCTGCCTGGACACCACATCATGGCATTGCTTCATAAAGGGGGTACATGCTGGATTGCATGCACACCCTGAGTCCTAAGCAACTATGCAGTGTCTTGAGAGCCCAGACCCCACCAAACTGCATCCTGCCTTGGGGCCCAACAGTTCCTGCATCCCCACATCCCTTGTGCCCCATCACAGGCACATTTGGCCCACCACTGCCATCACTGGGGTCTAAGGACTGGCCCACCTGATGTCCCTATCCCCAGCAAAACTTCACCATAGCCTCCACTAACAGCCACACCCTAAGCCACTGAGGAAATCATAGATGTCACTGTCACTGTTTATAACCAAATAAGTTGTATGGAGACTACACCCAGAATGGAATCTAAAGTGCCCTACCCAAGCAACACTCTAGATTTCATCTTCAAGAAAATGTCCTCTCCTACGAAAGCAACTTCAAAAAAGTAGATGAAATGACTGTTACACAAAATACACAGATATCAATGTAGGAACACAGAAAATATATGAAAAAACGAGAGAGTATGATACATCCAAAGAAACACAATAATTCTCTAGCAACAGATTTCAATGAGAAAGAAATTCAAGAAACGCCAGAAAAAACAATATAATGATACTAAGCTCAGGGAGATAAAAGAGACACAGATAAACATTACAAATGAGAAAAAACCAATTAATTATTTGAGCGAGAAATTTATCAGAGATGGATATCATTAGAAAGAACCAAACAGAAATCCTGGAACTGAAAAATTCATTGAATGAAATGAAAAAATACATTTGAGGCCAGGCTCAGTGGCTTAGCCTGTAATCCCAGCACTTTGGGAAGCCGAGGTGAGTGAATTGTCTGAGCCCACAGGTTCGAGATCAGCCAGGGCAACTTGGTGAGACCTCATCTCTACAATAGATAAAAAATTATCCAGACATGGTAGTACGTGCCTGTAGTACCAGCTACTTGGAAGACTGAGGTGGAAGGATTGCTGGAGCCCACTCCAGCCTGGGAAACAAAGTGAGACTCCAACTCCAATAAATAAATAAATAACACATATGAAAGCTACAACAATATATCAAGTAGAAGAATTTTTAGAACTTGAAGATAGGTTTTTTTAAGTAATACAGGCAGGAAAAAATTGAAGGAAAAAGAAGAAGAAACAAGGTCTTAATGACTTGTGGGATGCCATAAAGTGACTAAATGTTTGAATTTTCAGTGTCCCAGAAGGCAAAGAGAAGACCAAAGGAATAAATAATCAAATAATAGCTGAAAAGGGATAAATAATAGCTGACTTTCCCAAGTCTAGCAAGAGATTTAGATATCCACATATAGGAAACTGAAGGATTCCCAAACAGAGTCAATTCAAAAAGATATTCTTTAATGGCACATTATAGTCAAATTGTCAAAAGTCAAAAGAGGAGAGAATTATAAAAATAGCAAGAAGCCACACATGGTGGCTCACACGTGTAATCCCAGCACTTTGGGAGGCAGGGCAGGAGAATTACTTGAGCCCAGGAGCTTGAGATCAGCTTGAGCAACAACTTTATCTCTCCCAAAACACAAAAATTAGCTGGGTGTGGTGGTGTGTGCCTGTAATCCCAGCTACTTGGGATTCTTAGAAGGTGGAGACTGTGGTGAACCAGAATCATGCCACTGCACTCTAGTCTGGGTGGCAGAGTGAGACCCTGTCTCAAAAATTAAAAAGTTCATTCTTTTGGCTGGGTGCAGTGGCTCATACTTGTAATCCCAGCATTTTAAGAGGCCAAGATGAGGAAATTGCTTGAGCTCAGGAGTTTGACACCAGCCTATACAACATAGCAAGACTTCATCTCTGCAAAAAATACAAAAAAAAAAAAAATTAAGCGGGCATGGTGGTGCACGCCTATAGTCCCAGCTACTCAGGAGACTGAGGTCAAAGGATCACCTTAGCCCAGAAGGTCAAGGCTGCAGTGAATTGTGATCGTGCCACTGCACTCCAGCCTGGGTGACAGAGATTCTGACAAAAAAAAAAAGTAAACCGGGCTCGGGGGCTCAGCCTGTAATCCCGCGCCTTGGGAGGCTGAGGTGAGTGGATTGCCTGAGCCCGCGGGTTCAAGACCTGCCTGGGCAACTTGGCGAGACCTCATCTCTACAATAAATCAAAAAATTAGCCGGGCATGGTAGTGCATGCCTGTAATTCCAGCTACTGGAAGGCTGAGGCGGAAGGATCGCTGGAACTCAGCAGGTTGAGGTTGCAGTGGCCGGGAGCATGCCACTGAACTCCAGTCTGGATGACAGAGTGAGACTCCAACTCAAAAAAAAAAAAAAGGTGTCTAGGGCAACCCTTTTGGATCTCCTCCTACTGTGGGGGCTTTTCTGTCCTCTCAATAAATCCTGCTTTTAAAAAAGTGTCTAGTCACTTGTAAAGGAACCCCCTAACAGCAGATTTCTCAGCAGAAACCTTACAGCCAGGAGAGAATGGGATGATATATTCAAAGTGCTAAAAGAAAAAATTTCACTCAAGGATCCTACACTCAGAAAGTTTATCCTTTACAAATAGAAAGTCTTTTTTTTTTTTTTGCCAGTCGGAGTCTCACTTTGTCACCCAGGCTGGAGTGCAGTGCAATCACAACCACCACAATCTCAACCTGCTGGGCTCAGGTGATCCTTCCACCTCAGCCTTCCCGATAGATGGAACTATAGGCATATACCACCATACCTGGCTAATTTTTTGATTTATTTTAGAGATGAGGTCTCGCCATGTTGCTCAGGCTGGTCTCGAACTCCTGAGCTCAGGCAATCATCTTGCCTCTGCCTCCCAAAGTGTTGGGATTATAGGCGTGAGCCACGGCGCCCAGCTAAAAGAGAAAGTCTTTTATAAATAAGCAAAAGCTGAGGGAATTCAACACCACTAGGCCGGCCCTACGGAACACTTAAGGGAGTTCTACACCTGGAAGCAAAAGGATGCCATCCACCATCATGAATACACGTGAAAGTATAAAACCCACATGTAGAGAGCAACACAGAAATAAGAGAAAGGACTCAAATCTTTAGGCTTCACTTCTAATTCTAGTTTTCTTGCTATTTCTACCACATCTGAAATTACTTCCTCCACTGAAGTTGTGAATGCCTCAAAGTCATCTCTGACGGTTGGAACCAACTTATTTTAAACTCTTGTTAATGTTAATATTTTGACTTCCTCCTATGAATCACAAATGTTCTTAATGGTTAACACTTTCCAGAAAATTTTCAATTTACATTGCCTAGATCCATCAGAGGAATCACTATCTATGGCAACTGTAGCCTCGTGGATTACATATTTTTTATTTTACCTTTTTTTTTTTTAAATTTTGAAGATATGGGGTAAAATTCAGGGTTAGGTACGTAAGTAGTCATTGTACAGGTGAAGTTTGGGTCTCCCACTTATCCTCACTTTTCCTGGTTTGGGATCAGTACGTTATTAGTGTTATGTGCCCCCACCTTCCCTGGTAATAACCTACTGCCTCATCCCTTTTATGTAGTATTATGATAAATGTTCAGGGTCCACTTATGATTGAGAATATGTGGTACTCAGTTCTTTGTTTCTGTGTTAAATCACTGAGAATTATAGACCCTAAATCCATCCAGATTGCTGCGAAGTCCATAATTTTGTCCTTCTTTATACCTGTGTCATATTCCATTGTGCATATACCACATTTTTTTTCCAGTCCACTTTCGATGGACAGCATGGTGAGTTCCATGTTTTTGCTATTTTGAATAGTGCTGCAATAAATATGTGTGCTCAAAATCGTTTTTGGTAGAATGATTTGAGTTCCTTCAGGTATATTCCCAGAAGAGAGATTGCTGAATCATATGGAAAATAGATTTTTAGATTTTTAAGAAATTTCCACACCGTTTTCCATGGAGGTTTTACTAGTTTACACTCCAACCAACAGTGTAGAAGATAGAGAGTATTTTAACAATATGATTAAACAACTTGAGACATGACCATGTTCCACTTGGATTACTATAATAACTTTATCTAGTACAGGACATGCCAGTACTCACCAAACCTGTTTGCTTTTTCCTTATTAATAGCTCTTTCCAGCCACACCTCGAGTTCACATGAATCAAATGACAAGTTCTGGCCGTGGGATATGGGCTAAAATGGAGTATGCCACTTCCAGACCTGTCCCATGTGATGAAGAATAAGCTTTCTTTAAGTTATTAGGTACCTAAAGTAAGAAAGAATGTCAGGAAAAGTTAAAAAAATTCGATGTGAATAAAGTCATTACTTGGTGTTTTCAAAGTAAATCTATACATTATCTAAGACACTCTCCCAGCTCATCTCTGCTTGTCATTGCCTTTGAGGTATTTTATACAATATTCATAATGCAAATTATTATCTGCCATAGCAAAGCAAATGAATTATGAGTTTTTAAAATGCAGTTCTCAAGTTTTACATCTGTTTGTAAATTCATTCCAGCAGTTCTTACCTATATATGTATACCTCTTTGAATTCTTTTTTTAACTACTTACATTACTGATTCTCATTAATTAAGAAGATAGTTAAAATATTTGGCACACGTTCATTTTAGGTCTGTGTGAGAGTCATGATTTTTATCTTCTAACATTTTAAGCATCCTGTGTGACTTTCACCCTCTCTCTCATCAACATTTGCAAGCTGGATTTTAATGTAATACATCTTTCAGAATCATATAATGAGTGCAGCAGGCACTCTGTAAACAAGGTTTTCTGAATGACTGAGTCTAGCAGAGACTCCTCATTACACTGTCACAAGTGAAAATATTTTTGTTACACGGTTTGAAAGCTTTGTAACATATCTCAAAGCATAATCTTTTAAAATATATTGTTCCGTTTTTTATTTTTACATAATTGTACAACCATTTCCATAAGTTAATTTTAGAATCTTTTTATAACCCACCCACAAAACCTTCATATCCATTAGTGATTACTCCTAGACAACTAGTAATCTACTGTTTCTATAGATTTGCTTTATGTGAACAGTTCACAAAAATAGTATCATACAACATGTAGTCTTATGTAATTTTCTTCTTTCAGGCAGTATTTTTTGAAGTCTTTTAATTTTTTCCATAGTACTTGTCACCTTTTAAATCTCTATCTCTCTGTCTATCTATCTCTCTATCCATCATCTATCTTTTTATGTATGTATGTATCATCTTTTGTTTTTCCCTGCCTGAATGAGTGCTTCACAAGAGATCTTAATTTTATTTTATTTTGTATTTTTTATTTTAAAGAATGTGGGGTACAATTCAGGGTTAGGTATACAAATGTTCATTATGCATGTACCCTTGTTAATGAGGTATGCCCCCCCCCCAGATTCCCACTACTGCCATTCCCGCCCCTACCCTCGCCTGGCAGTTTCCCACTACTGCCAATCCTTTTCTTATAATATTACAATAATTGTTCAAGGCCCACTTATAAGTGAGAACATGTGATACTCAGTTCTTTGTTTCTGTGATAGGTCACTCAGTATTATAGATTCTAAGTCCATCCAAATTGTTGTGAAGTTCATAATTTTGTCCTTTATGGCTGCGTAATATTCCTTCACGCATATGTACCACATTTTTTTAATCCAGTCCTCTTTTGATGGACAGCACAGTTGTTTCCATGTTTTTGTTATTGTGAACAATGCTGCAATAAACATACATGTATCTTTTTCATAGAGTGGTTTGAGTTGCTCTGGGTATATTCCCAGTAGGAGAATTGTGGGGTTGTATGGAAGGTTGATTTTTAGATCTTTTAGAAATTGCCACACTGTTTTCCCCTCCCACCGATAGTGTAGAAGTGTTCCTTTTCCCCTGCATCCTTTCCAATATCTGTTGTTTTTTGAGTTATTGATGATGGCAATCCTCACTGAAGTTAGGTGGTATCTCAGTGTTTTTTTGTTTTGTTTTTGTTTTTTGAGGTGGAGTCTCACTCTGCTGCCCAAGCTGGAGTGCAGTGGCACACTCACGGCCACCCCAGTGTCGACCTGCTGGGCTCTGGCAATCCTTCCACCTCAGCCTTCCAAGTAGCTGGAACTACAGACATGTGCTACCACGCCCGGCTAATTTTTTGATTTATTGTAGAGACGAGGTCTCACCAAGTTGTTGGTCTCGAACCCATAGGCTCAGGCAATCCACTCACCTCAGCCTCCCAAAGTGCTAGGATTGCAAGCTGGGCCACCGAGTCCAACCTCAGTGTGGTTTTATTTGCATTTCTCTGATGACTAGTGAAGCTGAGCATTTTTTCATGTATTTGTTGGTTGCTCCTATGTCTTCTTTTGAGAAGTGTCTATTCATATCTTTTGCCCACTTTGTAATGGGGTTATTTGTTTTTTTCCTTTTCGGCACATTTGAGTTCCTTGTAGATCCTAGATGTTAGGCCTTTGTGGGACATACAGTTGGCAAATATTTTTCCCAGTCTATAGGCTGTCTCCTTGCTCTCTTGATGGTCTCTTTGGCTTTGCAGAAGTTGTCAATTTGATGAGGTCCCACTTGCCTGCCTTATCTCTTATGGCATGGGCACTTGAGGTTTTGATCAGGAATTGGTTACTAGTTCCAATTTCCATAAGGGTGTCTCCTCTATTTTCTAAGAATCTTATAGTTTGAGGTTTTACGTTTAGGTCTTTGATCGATTTAGAGTTGATTTTTGTGTATGGTGATAGGTAGGGGTCTTGTTTTAGTCTTCTGCATGTGGTCAGCCAGTTTTCCCAGCACCATTTACTGAAGATGTTCTCCTCTCCCCAGTGATTGGTGGTGGAGGCTTTGTTGAAGATGAGTTGGTTGAGAAATTGAGGTTTTGTTTCTGGAATCTCTGTCCTGTTCCATTGGTCTATATGCCTGTTCTTGTACCAGTACTAGACTGTTTTGATTATTGTAGCTTTATAATAAAGTTTAAAGTCTGGGAGTGTGATACTTTCTACTTTGTTTTTTTTTGCTGAGGATTGTTTTGGCTATATGTGGTCATTTATGTTTCCCTATGAATTTCTGTATTGTCGTTTCCAAGTCTGAGAAGAATACTGCTGGTAATTTAATGGGTATTGCATGAAATCTGTAGATTGCCTTGGGTAGGATGGGCATTTTTTTTTTTTTTTGAGTTGGAGTCTCACTCTGTCACCCAGACTGGAGTGCAGTGGCCGCGCCCGGCCACCACAGCCTCACCCTGCTGGGCTCCGGTGATGCTTCCACCTCAGCATTCCAAGTAGCTGGAACTACAGGCGTGCTCTACCACACCCGGCTAATTTTTTACTTTTTGTAGAGATGAGGTCTCGCCAAGTTGCCCAGGCGGGTCTCGAACCCGCGGGCTCAGGCATTCCACTCACCTCAGCCTCCCAAGGCGTGGGATTACAGGCTGAGCCACCGAGCCCGGCGGGAAGGACATCTTAACAATGTTGATTCTTCCAATCCATGATCATGGAATATTTTTTCATTTTTTGGTGTCATCTTTGATTTCTTTGAGCACTGTTTTGTAGTTTTTATTGTAAAGGTCTTTCATATCTCTGGTTAGGAAAATGCCAAGGTATTTCTTTTTTTATGGCTATTGTGAATGGGATTGTGATTTTTATTTAGGTTTCTGTTTGTTTATTGTTGGTGTATAGAAATGCGACTGTCTTTTACACATTTATTTTATACCCTAAGATTTTGCCAAAGTCCTTTATCAGTGCAAGGAGGTTTTTGACAGATTCTCTTGGGTTTTCGAGGTATAGAATCATGTAGTCTGCAAAGAGGGATAATTTGACTTCCTTTTTTCCTATTTGGATACCACTGTTCTCCACTTATATGACTGCTCTAGCTAGGACTTCCAAAACTGTGTTGAACAGGAGGGGTGAGAATGGGCATCCTTGTCTTGTTTTGGTTTTCAGGGGAAATGCTTCCAATTTCTGTCTGTTTAGCAGTAAGCTGGCTGTGGGTTTCTCATAGATGGCTCTTACTATTTTGAGGTATGTTCCATCTGTGCCTAGATGTTCGAGGGTTTTTATCAAGAAGATTTGCTGGGTTTAATCAAAAGTTTTTTCTGTGTCTAATGATATAATTATGTGGTTTTTATTTTTATATCTGTTGATGTATTTAATTACGTTTACAGTCTTGAGGATGTTAAACCAGCTCTGCATCATGAGAATGAAGCCTACTTGATTGTGGTGGATGATTTTTGAGATGTGTTGTTGGATCCTGTTTGCTAGGATCTTGTTGAGAATTTTAGCATCTATGTTCATCAGGGATATTGGCCTGTAATTCTCTTTCTTTGCTGGATCTTTACCTGGTTTGGGTATCAATGTTATGTTAGCTTCATAAAATGATTTGGGGGAGAGTTTCATCTTTCTCAATCACCTGGAATACTTTCAATAGGATTGGTATCAGTTCCTCCTTGTATGTTTGCAGAACTCTGCTGGAAAGCCATCTTGTCCAGGGCTTTTATTTGGTAAGTAGTTTTCTTATGACATGGTAAATTTCCTTGATTGTTATTGGTCTATTTAGGGTCTCAATTTCTTCTTGTTTAAACTTGGGGAGGTTATGTGAGTCAGAAAATCCTCCATTTCTTTTAGGTTTTTGAGTTTTTTCCATACAAGTGTACATAGTAGTCTCTGATAATCTTTTGAATTTCTTTGGAGTCAGTTGTGACTTAATTTTTTGCATATCTGATTGTGTTTATTTGGACTTTTTCTCTCTTTTTCTTGGTCAGTCTAGCTAGGGGTTCATTAATCTTGTTAATCCTTTTAAAGAACCAGCTTTTTGTTTCATTGATTTTTTTTTTTTTTTTGTATTATCTTTTTGTGTTCTATGTCCCAAATTTGGGCTTTTATTTTGGTGATCTGGATTCTTCTGCTGAAGTTGGGGTTTTGGTGGTCTTGTCTTTCCAGCTCCCTTAGGTGACTAGTTAGGCTGTTAACTTGTGATCGTTTCATTTTCTTCATGTGTGTTCATAGAGATAAGTTCCCCTCTGAGTACTGATTTCATGGCATCCCCAAGGTTTTGGTAAAATGTTTCTCTGCTTTCATTTGATTCCAGGTATCTTTTAGTCTCTATTTTGATTTCCATGTTGACCCAGGAGTAGTTTAGCATCATGCAATTTAGTGTCCATGTCTTTGTGGGTTCTGAGGGAACTTTGTTGGTATTGATATTTATTTTTATTCCACTGTGGTCTGAGATGGTGCATGGCAGTGTTTCAATCTTATGGAATGTGTTTATACTTAATTTATGGCCAAGGATGTTGTTGATCTTTAGCATGTTCCATGTGGTGATGAGTAGAATGCATATTCTGTGGTTTTTGGGTGAAGTGTTCTGTAGGTATCAATTAAATTCATTTGGTCAAGAGTCACATTGAGGTTCCAGATCTCGTTGCTGATTTTTTGTCCTGATGATCTGTCTAGGGTTGTGAATGGGGTATTAAAATCCCCAGCAATGATAGTGTTAGAGTCAATATCTTTTTTGAGTTTACCTAGAAGCTACTTTATGAAAGTTGGCGCTTCTATGTTGGGTGCATATATGTTTAGGACGGATATTTCTTGTTGATGGATTGAACCTTTCATCATTATATTTTGACCTTCCATATCTTTTTTAATTTTTGATAGCTTAAAGGGTATTTTGTCTGATATTAAGATCATGACCCCTGCTTTCTTTTGTGTTCCATTCACCTGAAATTTTGTTTCCCATACTTTGACTTTGAGTCTGTGAGTGTCCTTTTTGGTGAGATGAGTCTCTTGGAGACAATATATTGTTGCCTCATAATAATTTATCCCTTTTGCCATTCCATGTCTTTTCAGTGGTGCATTTAGTCCATTCACATTCAGGCTAATTATTGAGATGTGAGAGTTTATCTCTGTCTTGAGGTTCTTATAGATTTTGTTGTTGTTGCTGCTGTTTGTTTGTTGTCTCTCTTTTGATTTTTGGGTTGATTCATGTGTGTTTTCAATCTCTTTCCTGCAATCTTGGGAAGGACATTGTCATTCCTTTTTTTATTTCTTCTGTGTTTAATACTTTCTTAAGTGTTTCTTGTATAGCTGGTCTGGAGGCAGCATAAGCTCTTAGGAATTAATTGTTTGGGAAGGATTTTAATTCTGCATCACTGATGAAGTTTAACTTACCTGGGTAGGTAATTCTTGGTTGAAATTGTTTATCTTTGAGAACTTTGAAGATTGGGCTCCAAACTCTCCTAGCCTGCAGTGTTTCTGTAGATGTCTGTTGCGATTCTAATTGGTCTTCCCTAGTAGGTAGTCTGACCTTTTTCTCTTGCTGCCTTTAGGGTTTTTTTCTTGTGTACCTACTTTGTGTAGGCAAATTACTATGTGTCTAGGAGTTGATCTTCTCATTTGTTGTCTTGCAGGGATTCTCTGAATCTCCTGTGTTTGAATGGGTGCATCACTGATGAGATGAGGGAAGTTTTCTTGTATAATTTCATGGAATGTTTGTTCCAGAGTACTCTCTGTCTATCTGCCTCAGGAATTCCAATAAATCTTAGTTTCGGCCTCTTGAAATAATCGCTCATCTCTTAGAGGTTTTGTTCTGTCTTTTTAAGCTTCTTTTCCATGTTTTTGATAGTTTAAGTTAGTTCCATATTTTGGTCCTCAAGATCAGAGATTCTTTTTTCTGCTTGGTTATTTCTGCTTTCCATGCTTATCAGTTTGTTATTTATTTCATTCACTGTGCTCTTTATTGCTCTTATCTCAGCTATCAATTCCTTCATTCTTTCCTCTTGTCTCTCCTCAATTCTATTTATTCTCTCTATTAATGTCTTGATATCTGGATTTGTGGTTTGAGACCAGTCACTCTGGGGCCTCTTCATTACTTGCTTTCCAAAGTCTGTGTTCTTAGAGGCTGACCTCCCAGGGGTCTGTGTGTCCCGTAGTCTTCCTTTCGTTTTTCTTCATTTGTGTAGATTTTCTACCCCCCTTTTAAAATGTCTTCTTTAATTCTGTTGTTCAGGGATGGGGGATAGCTTTTACTTCTGTTTGCTCAATCTCCTATTCTTCCTTATGTTGATCCTCTGGGTTTATTCAATTCTGAAGGTGGACTGTGGGCGGGGGGCTGTACTTTTTGCAGTTTTTATGTTTAATTGAGGGGGATGCTGTGATTCAGAAATTATCTGCAAATCCCCGTATCTGCTGACCAGTGTGTGGGCCTTCTGGAACCCACTTTCCACTGCCTTACAATCTGTCCATGAAGTGGGTGTATGGGTTTGCCCCCTGAAAGCAAAATGAAGTAAGAAAAAGTAAAAAAAAATGGAAAAAGAAAGAAGGGGGACGAGAGGAAGTTGGAGAGAGAGAAGAAGAAGAGGAAAATCAGACAGGCATACCAACTAACAAATGAAAAGAGGCACAAGCCAGGCTCGGTGGCTCAGCCTGTAATCCCGCGCCTTTGGAAGGCCAAGGTGAGTGGATTGCCTGAGCCTGCGGGTTCGAGACCCACCTGGGCAGCGAGACCCCATCTCTACAATAAATCAAAAAATCAGCCGGGCGTGGTAGCGCATGCCTGTAATTCTGGCTACTCAGAAGCTGAGGTGGAAGGAT
>NW_007250603.1:408730-434125 GCF_000164805.1 Carlito syrichta
AGTGAGACCCCAACTCAAAAAAAAAAAAAAAAAAGAAAAGAAAAGAGGCACAAACAAAGACAGAAAATATTTTTTAAAATACAGATAATCATATAAACACACAAACTGACAAAAAAAAACCCCTATTGATGTACTTTCCCTCAAAAATATGCATACACAACAGGAAGTCTAAAAAAAGAAAGCAATAAAATAACAGAAACAGGGCAACCCCTGTGCGTCCCCTCCCACTATGGGAGCTTTTCTGTCCTCTCAATAAATCCTGCTTTCTAAAAAAAAAACCAGAAACAAAGCAAGTATGAAAATGTAATAAAAAACAGAAAGAGAGAAGAGAAGAAAGCTAAAACTAAAAAGCAAACAACAGCAACAACAAAACTGGGCAAAACAAATAAACCAACAGACAGACAAAACCAAAACTCACTCCGAGGGCTTTCCTATAAGTCCAACTAACCTCCTTTCAGCTCCAGTCTCTGGCCGCTCCCCTCCACTTTCAACCAGGCTGATAAGGTTGCTCTCAGTGTGAGTCAAATGCCCCACGGACTGCTAAGGGAGGAAGGTGAATTCGATCTGGACTCACCCAGCTTGCTGCCTGTCATGTCTCCCACTCAGATCTGACGTATCTGTGTCTGATCCAGCGTGGGCGATGGGCATCTGTCTCTCCAAGTTTGATGAGATTACCTCTAGGTCCCAAGTTAGAGGCTGGGTGGAGCTGGGTGGGGCAATGAAGGTCTCTGCCTGGTCCTGGGATAGAGAGAATGTCTCCAGTCATCATTTCTTCACTGGTGGTGGGGCTCCTCTCCAGTTCTCCCTATCTCTGTGTACAGATCCCAGCCTCCTAGTGCTCTGCTGAGACAGGTGATGTGGTCTCGAGACCAGATGATGAAGACGGGCTGCTTTTCACTGCCTCTTCTCAGGAGAGCCTGAGAACAGCAGATGATTCTGCGCACCGGCAGCTCCAATCTCAGGGCAGTGGGGCGGTTGCAGTCACCTCCGGGGGAGAGCCCCCAGTGCATGAACCTGACTCTCCCCTCAGATGGACTTTCACTCACCCATTGGCACACACTCACTCATGCAGCGAGTCTTTATGGACACTCGCTTTTGCAGATTTTGCAGAGACTTTCGCCGTCCAACCTGTTCCATTGCCATCTTGCTGGAAGAGTTACAGGATCTTAATTTTAATTACTGATGGATCCTCTGTGCCTATTGGAGTGGCAGGGTCATAGTAGGCATTCAATAAATATTTGTTGAATTAATTAATGAAGTAATCAGTATTCAGTCCCTCAATCTGGAAAGGGAGATACCATAAACCTATAGACAGCAAATACTTAAACATATACAAATGGGGACCTCACCCCAAAACCTATAACCTATTTGTTGAAAATTATGTATTGGCTGGGCGCGGTGGCTCAGCCTATAATCTTACCACTTGAGGAGGCTGAGATGAGAGGATTGCCTGAGCCCACAGCTTTGAGACCAGCCTGGGCAACTTGGTGAGACCTCAACTCTACAATAAATCAAAAAATAAGCTGGGCGTGGTAGCACACATCTATAGTTCCAGCTACTTGGAAGGCTGAGGGGGAAGGATCACCTAAGCCCAGCAATTAGAGGCTGTGGTGACTGTAAGTGTGCCACTGCACTCTGGCCTGGGTGACAGAATAAGACTCCAACTAAAAAAAAAAAAAATCTGTGTATTTATTCTTACATATTTAAACTCTAGTCACCTTTAAAGTACTCTCCATTTGATGTGATATACCTATCAAGATGCTTTTTCCACTGCTCCAAACAGTTTTAGGGTTTTTTTTTTTTTTCCTGAGTCAGAGTCACACTCAGCCACCCAGGCTGGAGTGCAGTGGCACACTTATAGCTATTGCAGCCCAGGCAGGTCTTCTGCCTCAGCCTTCCAAGTATCTGAAACTACAGGTGTGTGCCACGACACCCAGCTAACTTTTTGACTTTTTTTTTTTTTTTTGTAGTGACAAAGTCTCACCAAGTTTCTCAGGCTGGTCTTGAACCTCTCGGCTCTGACAATCCTCTCACCTCTGCCTTCCAAAGGGCTGGGATTACAGGCCTGAGCCAATGCACCCCGTCTCAAAATTGTTTTTGAACTCATCAATTTTCATGCCTTTTAGTGCTTCTACTGTTCTTTGTTTCACCTCTTCCACATCAGCAAAATATTTCCCTTTGAGAACTTTTGCATCCAAGGAAACAAAAAAAAGTTGCTCAGGTCAAGACTGGGTGAATAGAGAGGGTGGGGCATGGAAGTCATGATTTTTGGTCAACAGCTGCTGAACACTCAGTATGGTGTGAACAAGTGTGCTTGTAAATCACCCATCATAAAATGGGCAGATGTGTTAAAAGAATCTCCACCAAAAAAAAAAAAAAAATTCACTAAAGCCAAACACAGCCTCTCACAACAACGCTAGCTGAGAAAATAAATTTCTGTTGTTTAAAACAGCCAGTTTGTAGTACTTCATTATGGCATCCCTAATAAACTAATATATTGGCTTCTTATGGAAAAGGTTTGTCAACCCTGTTGTAGACAATTATCATTGGCACAAAAGTTGCCCAGAAACAGACATACATATACATGTGTTAAGCAAAATGATGAATCCAGAAATATGTCTTCATCCTAACCGATGGGATCTATGACTATATTATCTTACATGGCAAAGTGAAATTAAATTTTCTAGTCAGTTGACCTAAATTTTTCTAAAATAGAAAGATGATCCTGATTTATCCAAAACGGCCCAATGTAGCCACAAACATCTTTAAAAGTGAAAGAAAGAGGCAGAGGAGGAGGCTAAAGTGATGCAGCGTGAGGACTAAACTCTCTTTTTCTGGTTTGAAAGATGGGAGGAAAGGAAATATGAGCCAAGAAATGCAAGTGACCTCTGGAAGCTGGAAAATGTAAGGAAAAGGGCTTTTTCCAAGAGCTTCCAGAAAGCAGTGCAGCCCTGCCAACATTTTAATTTTATCCCAGGAAGCTGCATTTGAACTTCTGACAACCAGAACTGTACGGTAATAAATTTGTGTTGTTTTAAGCCGCCAACTTTGTGGTAATTTTGTACCCCAACATAGAAAACCAGCACAATATGGGAACGCTGTTTATAGAAGAGATGGTTTAACAAATCGGTGGGCCAAGGATGCTAAGTATTTATTTCAGTCTAAAAACTTTTAAAGTCTTCCTTTCCATATTTAGTGCCTATGAGACAAAGTAGCAAATATAAGAAGCTATGTTCGCTCATTCTACTTGCTAGGAGAATTACACAAAATCCCTTATCAGTACTATTTCACAAAGCCCCTGACTCGATGACTGAGCACAGCCCTCTGGAAGAATTCCCTCAAGACAATAAGTAGGTTAGAGCACAAGTTCCCATGTCTCTTGCTTGAATCACTGAATTTTTAGAAAAGATAAGCTCAGTGATCCTGATGCCAGGTGGTATGGGGTGTAGTTGTTCTGTGGGTTCTTAGCTTTGCTACAGAAAAAATTTCAGAGAAAATCCAAAATATATTTTAAGATAGGATTTATTAGGAAGGAAAAAAATTTGTATTCAGAAGAGAACATGGGTGCCTTAAGAGAATGGACACATTGTCTTGCTGGCAGCTAAGTGCTTTATAATAATTCTTCTTAGTGATGATTAAGCAATCTGTTCTTTAAGCTAAGATTCATGTGCCATGTGGAATACATGGTGAGTAACAAAATATCAATCATAAGCTTTATTGGTCACAAGCTTCTATTCTTTATTTTTTACTGAGCTTACTAGTGCTATGTTAATTTTTTCTTTTTTTAAGTTGGGGTCTCACTCTGTCACTCAGGCTAGAGTGCAGTGGTACAATCATGTCTCACTACAGACTTGACCTCCTGGGGCTCAGGCAATCCTTTTGCTTCAGCCTCCCAAGTAGCTGAGATTACAGGCGTGGGCCATCATGCCTGGCTAATTTTTAAAAAAATGTCTTTGTAGAGATGAGATCTCGCTATGTGTTGCCCAGGCTGGTCTTGAACTTCCGGGCTCAAGCAGTCCTCTCACCTCGGCCTTACAAAGTACTGGGATTACAGGCATGAGCCACTGTGCCCTGCTGAAAATTTTAAGATAATGGTAAAGGTTACTGTTTTACAGTTTCAGTAAGCTTTTTGTTTTTTTGAGTTGGAGTCTCACTGTCGTCCAGACTGGAGTGCAGTGGCCCTCCTGGCCACCGCAGCCTCGACCCACTGGGCTCTGGCGATCCTTCCGCCTCAGCCTTCCAAGTAGCTGGAACTACAGGCGCGCGCTACCACGCCTGGCAGATTTTTTAATTTATTGTAGAGATGAGGTCTCGCCTGCCCAGGCGGGTCTCGAAAGCTTTTTCTTAAAGGACATCATGCTCTACTGCCTCAAGCAATTATCTTACTGCTTTGTTTTATGATTTCTGTAACTAAGTGTATCACCCTTCCCACATTCCAGGGTAGGATCTAGGAGGCCTAGTCAGTGTAGGTGCTGTTTCAGAGAGTGTTCCAGTAGGTCAGCACCCTGGTGCCCAACCATCTGGCCTTTTAATTATCTAAGCTATGTCTGCCTGCAAGAAACCCATCTATTTATGTATAAGCTATGCTAGCTATCCTGCCTCTTGCCTCTTCCTATGCATAAGATAATGTTTGACAGGATTAATGATTATGTCTCTATAATTTATAATCAGATGCACTCTCGCACCCAAACCTTGATGATATTTCTCTAATATAACTTCTGAACACATTTGATGTAACTTCTGAGCACAAGCAAAAACACCATCACTTGCACATAAACTAAGGGCAGAAATGGTGTAAGACTCCCCACATTGCAATCTTCAGTAAGGCATCTGAGTAATACTAACTTTAATACTTTAAAAGTGTATTTTTTTCTTCAGTTGACATATTTAATCTACCTAATATTTATCTTAAATTTATTGTGAGACGGGAATCTTTTTCATATTGAACCTTATTGTTCTTACACAATTTATTAAAACATTTCTCTTTTCCACAATAACCTTTTGCCTTTTTGGGTAAATTTGTGAAAAATTATAAAAGAGTTGAAAGAATTTTGCAGTGAACACTGATATTTCCAAGTTTACTGTGTTGAAATTTGCACCGATGGTACAAAAACAATAGTAAGTTAAACTGCTGGCACTTTGACATGCATCAGGGTAGTAGCACCAAGATTATTTATCAGTAATCATTTTATTCTTCATCCCTGTACATTTGTAGTTTCTGTTTTGTTTTTTTGGGTTTTTTTTTTTGAGAAATGGAGTTTGGTGCTGTCCCTCAGACTGGAGTGCAATTGCACAATCATAGTTAATTGCAGCCTCAAACTCTTGGGCTGAACTGATCTTCCTGCCTCAGCCCCTCGAGTAGCTCAGACTACAGGTATGTGCTGCCATGCCCGGCTAATTAACAAAAAAAAAATTTTTTTTTTTGGTTAGAGATAAGGTCTTGCTGTGTTGCTCAGGATGGTTTTGAATTCCTGACCTCAGCTTCCCAAGTAGTTGAGATTACAAATATGAGCCACTGTACCCAGATTTGTAGTTAAAAAAATTTTTTTAGTGGTGCCAGTTTCACTTCAGGATGTCTTTGAGAAAGCAATAAGAAAATTAACTGTATTAAATCTCAACCCTTGAGTACATACTTTTTTTTTGAGTTGGAGTCTCACTGTCACCCAGACTGGAGTGCAGTGGCACGTTCCTGGCCACTGCAGCCTCAACCTACTGGGCTCCTGTGATCCTTCCTCCTCAGCCTTCCAAGTAACTGGAACTACAGGCGTGTACTACCACGCCCGGCTAATTTTTGATTTATTGTAGAGACGAGGCCTTGCCAAGTTGCCACAGGTTCAGGCAATTCACTCACCTTGGCCTCCCAAAGTGCTGGGATTACACACTGAGCCACCAAGCCCAGGCCTAGTACATATGTTTTTAATATTTGTGAAATGAGGCCAGGCTCGGTGACTCAGCCTGTAATCCTAGCACGCTGGGTGGCCGAGGCGGGTGGATTGCCTGAGTTCGCGGGTTCGAGACCAGCCCCGGCAACTGGGCAAGATCTCATCTCTACAATAAATAAAAAATTAGACAGGTGTGGTAGCGTGTGCCTGTAGTTTGGTTACTTGGAAGGCTGAGGCAGAAGGATCACCAGAGCCCTGCAGATCAACACTGGGGTGGCTGTGAGTGTGCCACTGCACTCCAGCCTGGGTGACAGAGTGGGACTCTGACTCAAAAAAAAGGTGTGAAATGAATATTCTGTGTTTACTGAAATTATGTAGTTGTCTCAAGAAAAAGCCCTTTTGTGATTATTTGAATTGGAAGCTGAACTTTGCATTAAAGAAGGACTGAGAGACCTTGGCAGATATTCTCTCAAAAACCAATCAAGAGATCTTGTCTCTTTGAGGCACTGGGACTGCCCTTCTTTCCCTGTGCTGGGACCATGGCATAGCAGAAGTCATCCCTGTAACCTGGGCATTTTGTCAGGAACCTGAGGACTGCCCCCAGGACCCCTGTCAGTGCTGGTGCATGCACTCACCATTAGCGGGACTGAGTGCAGGCTTGCCTGGCCTAGCTCCACCTAGGATTGTCACCCATCCAAGATGGGGTGCAGCATACTGGCCACCAGGATCCACCATCCAAAACACCCAGGCACTTCTCCCAGGGAACAGAGGTTGGACATAAATTCTACTGCTACCACTGCAGCTGGCTCTTACATGTAAGTGCTACCTACTGGCCCGGAGGTAGTTCCACACTGCCCACAACAACTAACACAAGAGCATAGCACCTAGGAACAAGAAAACCTCTCAGCCCATTCCAATCACTGTTGCCCATGCCATCCCTGCTGCCCAGGAGATGGTAATCCCACTCACCCACCTGATACAATGTTATAGCAATAGCATTCAATAAAGTCACCATATTAAGACTATTTATAGCCAAATAAATTATATAGCATCGTAACCACTGTAAGCATCCATAAGCAAAGACAAATGGCCCTACTCAACTAAAATTATAGTCACATCTTCAAGAAAAAATTGCCCTCTCCAACAAAAGTAAATTCAAAAATAAAATGAAGCAATTATTGCTCCAGATATGAAAAAAATCAACAGAAAGATACAGGAAACATGAAAAAGCAAGTTATTATGACATCCACAAAGGAATGTAATAATTCTCTGGCAATAGACCCTAACCAAAAAAAGAAGTCCTCTAAATGCTAGATAAAGTATTCAAAATATTGATTTTAAAGAAGTTTAGTGAGATGCATGAGAAATCTGAAAACCAAAGAAATACTAAGAAATCAGTACACCAAGTCAGGCTATGAATGATTAATTTACCAAGAAGATATTAAAAAAACTAACAGAAATTCTGGAAGTGAAAAATTCATTGATGGAAATACAAAATGCATTCAAAAGCTTCAATAATAGATTAGCTCAAGCAGAAGAAAGAATATTCAGAACTTAAATAGAGGTCTTTTGAAGTGAAAAATAAAAACAAATAAATAAATAAATAAGAATTAACGAAGCCTTTGAGATGTTTGAGACTATATAAAGTGACTGAACTTATGAACTATTGACATTCTCTAAGGGGAAGAAAAATGAAAAAGTTAAAAAACCTATTCAAAGAAATAATTGATGAAAACTCTCAAGCCCAGAAAGAATTGGACCTTTAGATGCAGGAGATCCATAAAAGACATTGCAAGAAGGACTTCACCATGACGTATCATCATTAGACTGTGTACAGTTAAGGTGAAGGAAATAATTTTAAAATTAGCAAGAGAAAAGTACTTAATCACCTATAAAGGAAACTCCATCAGATTAACTGTGGACTGATCAGCAGAAACCTTACCAACCAGAAGCATGGGATGGCATTTTCAAATTTATAAAAGAAAAAATTACCTGTCAAGTATTTTATATACAGTAAGAGTAACCTTCATAAATGAGGGAGAAATAAAGTCTTTCCCAGATAAGCAAACACTGAGGGAATTCATCACCACTAGACTGGCCCTTTAAGAAGTACTCAGAGGAGTACTAAACATGAAAATTATAGGTCTATATTCACCATTGTTGAAACACATGAAAGTATGAAATTTCACAGGTCTTATGAAACAATCACAAAAAAGAGGAAGAGAAAGGAATCAAATGGCAACATGATGGAATTCCAACAAACCACAAAGAGAAAGAAATGAAGGACTTAGGAAACAACTACAAAACAATTAACAACATGACAGGAACAAAACCTCATTTATCAATATGTCTTGATACCTTGAACATAAATAGATTAAATGCACCACTTAAAAGATAAAGATTTGCAGAATGTGTAGGAAAAAACATGATCCAACTATATGCTGCTTAAACTCATTTTACTTTTTTTTTTTTTTTTTTGAGTTGGAGTCTCACTCTGTCGCCCAGACTGGAGTGCAGTGGCCACTCCTGGCCACCACAGCCTCGACCTGCTGGGCTCCAGCGATCCTTCCGCCTCAGCCTTCCAAGTAGCCAGAATTACAGGCATGCGCTACTAAACCCGGCTGATTTTTTGATTTATTGTAGAGATGAGGTCTCGCTGCCCAGGCGAGTCTCGAACCCGCGAACTCAGGCAATCCCTCACCTCAGCCTCCCAAAGGCGTGGGATTACCGGCCAAGCCACCGAGCCCGGCTCATTTTACTTTTAAAAGCACATATAGACTGAAAGTAAAGTATTGGAAAAAGATATTCTACATAAATGGAAATCAAAAGCAAGAAGTAGTAGATATATTTATATTGGATAAAACAGACTTTTTGTTTTTTATTATTATAAAGATGTGGGGTACAATTCAGGGTTAGGTATACAAACGTTGATTATGCAGGTACCCTTGTTGATGAGATAGGTCCCTCCCTCCCCTAGCAGTTTCCCTCAACTGCCAATCCCACCACCCCTCCCCTGACAGTTTCCCACTACTGCCAATCGTTTTCTTATAGTATTATAATTGTTGAAGCTCCGCTTATGAGTGAGAACATATGGTACTCAGTTCTTTGTTTCTGTGATGAATCACTGAGTATGATCGACTCTAAATCCATCCAAGTTGTTGTGAAGTTCATATGTTTGTCCTTCTTTATGGTTGCATAATATTCCACTGTTATATGTACTACATTTTTAAAATTCAGTTCAGCTTTGATGGGTAGCATGGTTGGGTCCAGGTTTTTGCTATTGTGAGTAGAGCTGCAACAAATATACGTGCAGGTATCTTTTTTGTAAAATGATTTGAGTTCCTCTGGGTATATTCCCAATAGGGGAATGGCTGGGTCATGTGGAAGGTCAATTTCTAGATCTTTCAGAAACTGCCACACTGTCTTCCAAAGAGGTGCACTAGTTTGCATTCCCACCAGCCGTGTGGACGCATTCCTTTTTCTCCACATCCTCACCAGCATCTGTTGTTGTTTGTTTTATTAATGATGACCATTCTTACTGGGCTTAGGTGGTATCTCAGTGTGGTTTTGATTTGCATTTCTCTGATGATGAGTGAGGCTGAGCACTTTTTCATGTGTCTGTTGGCTGCCCATATATCTTCTTTTGAGAAGTATCTATTCATGTCTTTTGCCCACTTTTTAATGGGACTGTTTGGGTTTTTTCCTTTCAGCATGTTTGAATTCCTTGTAGATCCTAGATATTAGCCCTTTGTCAGATATACAGTTGGCAAATATTTTTTCCCATTCTGTGGGCTGTCTCCCTGCTCTCTTGTTGGTTTCTTTTGCCTTGCTTAAGCTTGTTAATTTGATGAGGTCCCACTTGTCTATCTTATTTCTTAATGTATTGACCTTTAGGGTTCTAAATAGGAATTAGTTTCCAGTTCCAATTTCCACAAGGGTGTCTCCTGCATTTTCTAAGACTCTTATAGTTTGAGGTTTTGTGTTTAGGTCTTTGATCCATTTAGAGTTAATTTTTGTGTATGGTGATAGGTAGGGGTCCTGTTTCATTCTTCTGCATGTGATCAGCCAGTTTTCTCAACACCATTTACTGAAGAGGTTCTCCTCTCCCCCATGGTTGTTGTTGGAGGCTTTGTCAAAGATGAGTTGGTTGAGAAATTGAGGCTGTGCTTCCCGAATCTGTACTAATACCTGTTCTTGTACTAATACTAGGCTGTGTCTAAAACAGACTTTAAATCAACAACATTGAAAAAGACACAGAAGGTCATTATATAATGATAAAAGGATCTATTTAGCAAGAGGATATAACAATTCTAAACATACATGCACCCAACACCAGAGCACCCAGATTCATAAAACACGTATTACTAGATCTAAAGAAAAATATATGCAGCAATACAATAACAGTGGGGGGCTTCAACACCCCACTTGCAGCATTAGACAGATGATTGAGGCAGAAAATCAACATAGAAACACTAGACTCTAATTAAACTTTAGACCAAATGGACATAGCAGACATTTACAGAAATTCTACCACACAACTTTAGAATATACCTTCTCATCAGCACATGAAAAATTCTCTAAGATAGACCATATGTTAGGCCACAAAACAAGCCTCAACAAATTTTCAAAAATCAAAACCATATCAAGTATCTCCTCAGACCACAGTGGAATAAAACTAGAAATCAATACTAAGAGCAACTTTGGAAACTATACAAATAGTTTCTGTAAAGTTGGAAATTGTATATTTTGTATAGTTTGGAAATTGAGGAACATGCTTGTGAGCAATCTTTGGGTAAATTAAGAACTTAAGATGGCAATTAAAAAATTTTTTTGAAATAAATGAAAATGAAAACACAACATACCCAAACCTATAAGATACAGCAAAAGCAGTGCTAAGATAAAAACTTATGGCATTACATACCTAAATAAAAAAGTTGTAAGATCAAAAATTAAAAACCTAATTTTGAATCTCAAGGAGTTAGAAACATAAGAACAAACCAAACTCAGATTTAGCAGAAAAAAATAAATAACAAAGATCAGAGCAGAACTAAATGAATTGGACACAAACCAAATAATACAAAGGATGGATAAAACAAAAAGTTAACCCTCCCCCTAAAAGTAAACAAAATGGATAAACCATTAGCTAGACTAGCTAAGAAAAAAAGAGGAAAGATCAAAATAAATAAAATCCGAAATGAAAAAGGAGATATTATAATGAATACCACAGAAATATAAAAGATCATCAGAGACCATTGTGAACAACTATACACTAGCAAACAAGAAAATCTGTAGGAAATGGATAACTTCCTGGAAACATAAAACCTCCCAATATTGAACCAGGAAGAAAGAAAAGTCCTGAGCAGATCAATAATGAGTAGTGAGATTGAATCAGTAACAAAATCTCCCAACAACAATAACAACAACAACAGCAACAAAAAGTTCAGGCCTAGATGAAGTCATAGTTGAATTCTACCACATGTACAGGAAGAACTAGTACCAGTCCTCCTGAAACTATTCCAAAAAATTGAGGAGAAAGGAATTCCCCCAACTTATTCTATGAGGCCTCTATCACCCTAATTCCTAAATCCTACATGGACATTACAAAAAGAAGAAAACAGCAAACTGTGAGCAATATCCCTAGTGAACACAGAAGCAAAAATTCTCAATGAAATACTTGCAAACCAAATTCAACAGCACATCAAAAATATAATACACCATGATCAAATGGGTTTACTACTAGGGATGCAAGGATGGTTCAATATACACAAATCAATAAATGTGATACATAACATCAACAAAATAAAGGGCAAAAACCTTATGATCATTTCAATAGATGAAGAAAAAGCATTTGAAAAAAATCCAGCATCTCTTCATGATAAAAATTTCCAACAAACTAGAGAAGGAAAGAACATACCTCATCATATTAAAAACATAGACAGTAAGACAAGTTTGTGAGCTCATCCTAGAAAAAGTGCTACCTACCTCATTATTACCTACCTGAATATTACCATGGTCACCTTCAAAGTGCTCCTTTTGGGAAGCTATGCACCAATGTCAGCACCTAGTCCACCTGTCAAAGCAATTTTGGGATTCTTTTTCTGGAATGACTGTCAGAGCTGTTATTGTATTACCCTTGATGTCCCGAATGTCATCAAACTCTTTTCCTTTATCTTCAGGTAAAGAAAAAAGTCACTGGGGACCAGATCAGGCAAATAGGGAGGATGTTCCAATACAGTTATTTGTTTACTGGCTAAAAACTCCCTCACAGATAGTGCTGTGTGTGCTGGTGCATTGTCATGATGCAAGAACTCCTTAAGGACCATTATTGCACTCATCTTTCTCATGCCTAGATTTTCAGTTAAGATTTTCTTGTTTCTCTATCAATACTTATTTGGTCTGCTACGCTTCTCACAGTTAACCAAAAATTTTGAGGCACAATTCAATGAATTTTTGCAATATTATCATCAGTTCTGCTCATTACTGGCTATCCTGACCTCCCTTCATCAGTGCTGCTTTTTTTCCCCTCAGAAAAATGTTTAATCCATTTGTTCACTACAGTTTTCTTCATGTAGTTTATTATCCTCATAAACTTAGACTAACATGTCCCTGATTTCACTTCTACTCTTGCCAAGTTTAAAAAGAAATTTAATGCTTGTTTCTTGCTCTAATTCAAGCTCTGACATTCTCATGATGGCACACAAAACCACACAACAACAATAATGAACACCACTCGGCAAGACACCACCACATGCCACATGTCAAGAAGAACACAGCTGTGAGACACTGATATACCAAGGTTATGAAATCTTACTGGGTTGTTTGTACAGTGCTGCCAGTGTAAGTACATGGTGGCAAATTTGCAAACTTAACTTTCAGACTTCAAAATCAAGGAGGTGAAAGATTCCTACAAAGAAAAACACTGATGAAAGAAATTGTAGATGACACAAACAAATGAAAAAAACATCCTATGCTCATGGGTTGGAATAATTAATATCATTAAAATGACCACACTACCCAAAGCGACCTACAGATTCAATGCAATGCCTATCAAAATACGACATCATTCTTTACAGAAATAGAAAAATCAATCCTAAAATTTATATGGTCCAAGAAAGAATCCAAATAGACAAAGCAATCCTACATAAAAACAAGAAAACTGGAGGCATCATAGTACCTGATAGTACCTGACTTCAAATTACACCACAAAGCTATAGTAATCAAAAAAGCATAGTATTGGTATAAAAATAGACATATAGATCAATATAATGTAATAGGGAACCCAGAAAAAAATCACATTTGATCTTCAAAAATTCTGTAAGGGCCACGTGTGGTGGCTCACACCTGTAATCCCAGGACTTTGGGAAGTGGGGATGAGAGGATTGCCTGAGCCCAGGGGTTTGAGACCAGCCTCGACTGTACAATAAATGCTCTAAAAAAATTTTCAAGACATGGTGGATGTGCTTGTGATCCCAGCTACTTGGAAGGCTGAGGTGGAAAGATAGCCTGAGTTCAGCAGGTTGAGGCTTCGGTGGCTGTGAGTATGCCACTGCCCTCCAGTCTGCATGACAGAGTGAGACCCTGACTCAAAAGAAAAAAAAAGTCTAGGCTGGGCTCAGTGGCTCAGCTTGTAATCCCAGCACTTTGGGAGGCCAAGTCGAGTGGATTGCCTGAGCCTGCAGGTTCAAGACCAGCCCGGACAACTTGGTGACACCTTGTCTCTACAATAAATAAAAAATTAGCTGGGCATGGTAGCATGCACCTGTAGTTTTGGCTACTTGGAAGGCTGAGGTGGAAATATCGCTAGAGCCCAGCAGGTCGACACTGGAGTGGTTGTGAGCTACCACTGCACTCCAGCATGGGTGATGGAGTGAGACTCCAACTCAAAAAAAAAAAAAAGAAAAGAAAAAAGAAAGAAGAAAAGTCTGTAAGAGCATACACTAAAGGATAGAATTCCTTCTTTCATTAATGGTGCTGGAAAAACTGGATTGCCATATAAAGAAGAATGAAATTTTTGTATATCACCATATACAAAAATCAACTCAAAATGGATTAAAGACTTAAATGTAAAACTAAAAATATGAAAATACTAGGAAAAAACCTAGGGAAAACTCTTCTGACCATTAGTCTAGGCAAAGATGTTAAGAACTAAAATCTTAAAAGCACAGGGAATAAAAACAAAAATATTGAAAGGGAGTTAATTAAACTAAAAAGCTTCTGCACAGCAATAGATATTATCAATAGACTGAATATACCACTTGCAAAATGGGAGAAAATATTTGCAAACTGTGCATCCAGCAGGGGACTGATACTCAGAAAGTGCAAGGAACTCAAACGACTCAGCAATGACAAGAAAGCCCCCAAACACTTTCATTCATTAGTGGGCAAAGGGGCCAGAAGCATCAGCTTGTGTCTATAATTCCAGCACTTTGGGAGGTCAAGGTGAGACGACTACTTGAGGCCAGGAGTGAGATCAGCCTGGGCCATATACTGAGATCCCATCTCTGCAAAAAAAAAAAAAAAGTTAAAAAATTAGCTTGGTGGGGTGGCAGATTCCTGTAGTCCTAGCTCCTCAGGAGGCTGAGGTGGGAAGATTGCCTGAGCTCAGGAGTTCAAGGTTACAGAGAACTATGATCATGCCTCTGCACTCCTGCCTGAGTGACAGAGCGACATTTTGTCTCATTTTTCTTTCAATAAATAGGGCAAAGGACATGATTAGACATTTTTCAAAAGAAGACAGACAGATTGTCAATAGGCAAATGAAATAATGTTCAACGTCACTAATCATTAAAGAAATGCAAATTAAAACCACACCGAGACCTCATCTTACAGCTGTCAGAATGATTATGATGAAAAAGACACAAAGCAACAGATGTTGGTGAGGATGTGGAGTAAAGGGAACTCTTATGCACTGTCAATGGAAAAGTAAATTAGCACAACCTCTGTGGAAGACAGTATGAAGAGTTCTCAAATAACTAAAAATAGAATTACCATTGATCCTGTAATCCCACTTATGGATATCTACCCAAAGAAAAGGAAATCATTATATAAAAAAGATCTGAACTCATATGTTTACTGCAGCACCATTCACAACTGCATAGATGTGGAATCAACCTAAATGTTCATCAACAGATGAGTAGATAGAGAAATATCATACATGCATTATATACAATAAATATATATACAATATATACTCTAAAATATTATTTAATCATCAAAAAATGAAATCATGTCTTTTGCAGCAACATGGGTGAAACTGGAAGACATTATCTTAAGCGAAATAAGGCACAGAAAGATGAATAACACATGTTTTATGTATACGTAGTTAAATAATGTGTACACATGGATGTAGTGTGTGGAATGATAGTGAAGCTTCAGAGGTGTTGGGGGTGGAATGAGATGATAATAAATTACTTAATGGGTACAGTGTACATCATTCAGGCAATGGATACTCCAAATGCTCTGACTTCACTGCTATGTAACTTATGCATGTAACAAAAGTACACTTGTGCCTCACACATTTTTACAAATTAATAAAAAAGGCAAAATGTGCAATTTTGGAAAACTTGTATTTGCCCTTGTGAACTTCACAGCTTCCCAATACTTAAGATCGATGAAGACGTTAGTGAATAAGCTATTTTTTATAATGAAATGTGACAACATTTGGAGACTCTGCATAACTCATTGAACCAATATTTTCCAAGTGGCCAATGTATGATGTTACAAAATCATGTATGATAAAAGAATACATTCAAAATGCAAGGAAGATCAATGAATTTTAATGTAATAGAGTAGAAAAAGTTCATCTGTATGGTTTCAGATTGTACACTGTAGCACAACTATCGCTTGTTTAGCTTGTACTAAGTTGTAATTTTGTAATTTAAATTTCTATTATTAGATTCACAATCTAATTTTTTAAAAACTATGTTTATAGTATATAAAGCTGAAGATAAGTTTGAGGTGAAGAGACACTAACAAAAGGGCTAGAAGATGTATAGATATTAGGACATTTTCTTGTGTAAAAGAGGGTTTACTGTTGCTAGTGGTAGGTGAATTTCCCCCACTGGGTTGCAGTAAGTATGGAGATGGAATATGGAGAGGTAATTAGCATATTGGTCCCTATTAAAGTAATAGTTAGATGTAATCATGAAAAGGATGCTACTGTTACAAATAGCTCTCTGATTAAATTAATTGTTGAGGGGAATTCGAGGTTTGTGAGGCTGGCTAGAAGTCATCATACAGCTATTAGGGGTAGAAGAGTCTGTAGGCTTTGGGCTAGTAGCATGGTTCTGCTGTGAATGCACTCATAATTCGAGTTGGAGAGGCAGAATAATAGAGGTGAGGTGAGGCAGTGACAATTGTTAAGGCAGTCGTTCCTATGAAGCTTCATGGTGTTCGAATGAGAATGGCTATAATAAAGAGTGCTATATGGCTTACTGAGGAGTAAATAATTAATGATTTTAAGTCTGTTTGACACAAGCAAACAGAGCTTGTCATGATTATTCCTCAAAGGGAATGTATAAGGAAAGGTATAAATTCGGTTCAAATTATTGTTACTTGTATTATTCCATAGCCGCCAAGTTTTAGTAATGCTGCTGCAAGTACTATGGAGTTGGCAATGGGGGCCTCAATATGAGATTTTTGGGAGTCAAAGGTGAAGGCATATAGGGGTGTTTTTGCTACAAATGCTGTTATGCATGCTATTCAGAGAAGGTGCTTGAAAGTTCTTGGATAACGAACGTGTTGGTTAATAGATTTAATGTACCTAGGGAGTTTTGGATGTGAATGAGTGTGACAAGTGGGGTAGTGAGTCGATTGGTGTATAAAATAGGAAATAAAGTCCTGTGTTTAATTGTTCTGATTCCCTCGTTGGGTAATGATAATGAAGGTTGGAATAAGAATAGCTTTGAACAGACATAAAACAGGATGATCTCTATAGCAGCAAATATTATAATTAGGAATGCTTAAAGTGAGATTAGTATTGAAATGTAGAGTTTTTTCATGTTAACGTCTCCTTTGATAAGTGGATTTGGCTGGCTATAATTATTAAAGGAGTAATAGGTTTTTAGGATTAGAAGAGGGGTTGATAGTGAATCAGTGAAAAAAGTTAACGAGAAGTTTATGTTGCTATCATAAAGTTGATTCAGGAGACAAAACGTAATAAGCCTAATTAATAGACTATGTGGTAGTGTTAATTCAAATGGATTTTTTGGAATACCATGTTACTGGAAGTAATACAGTTGTTGGCAGGATAATTTTTAATATCAGAGGAGATTTAGGTTTTACACATAATCTAGTTCATATATGTTGGAGACTGTAACTAATAGTGCTATGCCTACAGCAGCTTCACATGCAATAAATACTAAAAGGATAATAGGAACTATGTTAGCTAAGGTAAAGTGTAAATTTAGAATCATGAGTGAACCTGTGATAAATATTGATAGCATTATACCTTCAAGGCATAGTAGGGAAGACATAAGATATGATCGGTAGATTAGTATGCCTAGAAAGGATATAACAAAGGCTAGGGATGTGTTCATATAAACGGAAGGCATGTTGATGATTATGATATAGCCATAATTTAATGAGTAAAACATTATGTGTTTTATTTTTAAACTAATCACCACATTTGATTCACTCTAATCCCTTTTGGATTCAGCTGTAGGCAAGTCCTGGGGCTAAAATAGAAATTAGGAGTAGAGCTATGATTAACATGAGTTTGAGGTTATCTGTTTGGAAGGTTCAGGAAAGAGGAAGTAGAAAGGTGATTTCTAGGTCAAATAAGAGGAAAGTAATAGCTACTAGAAAAAATTGTATAGCAAAAGGCAAGAGGGCATTGGATCAAAGCCACATTCACAGGTTCCGGATTTTTCTGCGTATATATTTAATTGGGGAAATCAGAACGTCATGGTAATGAGAAGTAATGCTAATATAACATGTGTGATTAAGACTATTGTTAGCTTGATTATTTTTTTTCTGGGTTATACTAGAGCTGACTGAGCAAGTCAGTTATACTAATTAATACTAAAATAATATGATCCGACCGGGATCGATGGCTCAACCTGTAATCCCAGCACATTGGGAGGCCGAGGTGAGTGGATTGCCTGAGCCCGCAGGTTCAAGACCAGTCTGGGCAACTTGGCAAGACCTTGGCTCTACAATTAATGAAAAAAATTAGCTGGGCATGCTAGCACACACCTGTAGTGCTGGCTATTTGGAAGGCTAAGACAGAAGGATCGCTGGGGCCCAGCAGGTCAATACTGGGGTGGCCGTGAGACTGCATGCCACTACACTACAGCCTGAGCAATGGAGTGAGACTACAACTAAAAAGAAAAACCAAAAAACCCAATATGTCCTCATCAATAAATAGAGATGTACAGGAATAGTCAGACTGCATCTACATCTATGAAGTGTCGGTACCAAGCAGCAACTTCAAGTCCAAAATGGTGGCTGGATGTAAAGCGAAATTTTAATTGGCAAAGGAAACAAACAGTAAGAAAGGTTGAGCCAATAATAATATGTAGTCCATGGAAGTCTGTTGCCATGAAGAATGTGGAGCCATAAATGCCATATGAGAGAGTAAAAGATGTTTCAAAATAGTCTAAGGCTTGAAGTAATGTAAAATAAATGCCTAGGACAATTGTGATAAATAAGGTTTGGAGTATACAGTTTCGATTACATTCTATAAGGCTGTGATGGGCTCAGGTAATTGAAACTTCAGAAGCTAGTCAAACAAATGTATTGAGTAATGGAACTTGTAAGGGGTTTAGAAGGTAGATGCCTGTTGTGGGTCAGCAGTCTCCTAAATCTGGTGTAGGGGCTAGGCAGGAATGCTAGGATGCTCAGAAAAAGCCCGCCAAGAAGAAAACTTCTGAAATAATAAAGAGGATTATTCCATATCAAAGGCCTGTTTGGATGATTGATGTATGGTGACCTTGGAATGTGCCTTCTTGAATAATATCATGTCATCACTTTTAACTAGTTAGAGTGTTAGTTAAAAGTCCTGGAGATAAAAGTATGGATGAATTAAAGTGGAGTCATATTACAAGGCCTGATGTCATAAGAAGAGCTGAGAAAGCTCCTGTTAGTGGTCAAGGGCTGGGGCTAACTATATGATATGCATGCATTTGGTGGGCCATTAGGTATTGTCATGTAGATAAAGGTTAACTAGAAGTGTAAAGACATAAGCTTGAATTAGGGCTATGGCAAGTTCAAGGATAGTTAATAGGACTAAGATAAATGTAGTTGATGCTGCACAGTTGAACTGATTAATGATAGGACTAATGTAGCACCTCCAATCAAGTGCATGAGTAGATGGATGACCTGCTGTCATGTTGGCCGTCAGTAGTACAGCCAGGGTTATAGGCGGAATGAAAAGGCTAATGGTTTCAATAATTACTAGTATAGGAATGGGTGGGATTGGAACTCTGTAGGATAAAAAATGAGCTAGGGAAGCATTAGTTTGGTAGCAGAAGCCAGTAATCACTGTTCCTGCTCATAGTAAAATGGCTATTCCCAGGTTTATTGATTGTCGGCTGGTGGGTGTAGATAAGTGAGGTAACAGGCTAATAAGTTTGTTATGCCAATAGATAAGGGAAATTAATATAGGAATCAGGCTTTTCCTTTAGTATGATGTATTATTATTATTTGTTTAAGTACAAGTTGAGCTAGGCATTGTTGTATTGAGATTAATTGATCATTAACTAGTCAGTTTGGGGTAGGGAATAATATGTTTGGGAATGGGATAATTAGGACTACTAGCAGAAGTCCTATTATTGATGAGAGAAGCAAATAAACTTGCATTCATTTTAGCTCTCAGAGTGTCTTATGTTCTTGTACCTTTTTTTTTTGAAAGTGAGAAAGCAGTATTGAGGGGACAGAAAACCTCTCACAGGGGGAGGGGACCCTGAAGGGGTTGCTCATGTTCTTGTATCTGAATATTTTTTGGGTTTGGGCTTATAGGGTAAATAAACTTTGAAATTTTTCATTGAAATATAATAAAAAGTGTTAGGATTATATGGTAATAAATCATGTTGATGTATCTAGTTGAGGCATTTCACCATGGAAAGATCAAGACTTTCAATGTTTAACTTAAAAGGTTAATGCTGTAAACTTCATAGTGACATAATATACATAATGATCAGTTCTCAAAGTGTTTTAGTGGAACGAAATCTAGAACAATAAGAATAAAGCTCTGATTGGAGTCACAGATTTCTGAACATTGACCATAATAAAGGCCTGGTTGTGTTGATGCTGAGGTTTCTTGGTTTAGGCATCCTGGGACTGCATCAGTTTTTAAGCCTAATGATGGAACAACTCATGAGTGAAGAACACCTTCTGATAAGGTTAACACGTGGACTGGAATTTCCATAGGTAAACTACTTGGTTATTGACTTTTAATCATCAGAGTTCACCTGGTTTGAGGTCTACTGTAGGAATAATACAAGAGCCAAAGTTTAGGTATTTATAATCTGTATATTCACAGCGTCAGTATCACTGGTATCCCATAGTTTTAACAGTTAGAGAAGGATTATTGATTTAACCTATATGTAAAGGAAACATAGTGGGGAGAGTGATTAGGATGAGAATAACAGCTGATAAAATAGTTCATATTGGTTTTATTCTTGAGCAGCCATCGTGTGTGTTAATTTAGTTGTTACTATAAGGGAAATAATATAAAGAACTAATGAATTGATTAAGAAAATAAGTATTAAAGTATAGTCATGAAAGTGTAGAAGTGAAGGTGTAGAAGTTCTTCTGATAGGTGAGGTAGCATCTTGAAAGCCTAGTTGGGGGAAACCTCTTCAGGTCCCCTCCCACTGTGGGAGCTTTTCTGTCCTCTCAATACATCCTATTTTCTTTTAAAAAAAAAACAACCCTAAATGGAATGGAATGGGTATGCCATAAAGATATATAGGGTTTCAACCTATAAATTAACTTTGACAAAGTGGTATTTTTACTAATATTTTGTTAAGAAAGCCATAATGGTTATGGAGTTGGCTTGAAACCAGTTTTAGGGGGTTCGATTCCTTCCTTTCTTGTTTATGCTTTAACATAAGGTGGTTCTTCAAATGTGTGGTAGGGTGGTGGGCAGCTGTGAAGTCATTCAAGGTTTGTAGTTGATAATTCAATTGTTAAGACTTCTCATTTTGAGGCAAAGACTTCCCAAACTATAAAAGCTGTTAATGCCGGACTCGGTGACTCAGCCTGTAATCCCGTGCCTTTGGGAGGCTGAGGTGAGTGGATTGCCTGAGCCCGCGGGTTCGAGACTCGCCTGGGCGGTGAGACCTCATCTCTACAATAAATCAAAAAATCAGCCGGGTGTGGTAGCGCATGCCTGTAATTCCGGCTACTCGGAAGGCTGAGGCGGAAGGATCGCCGGAGCCCAGCAGGTCGAGGCTGCGGTGGCCGGGAGCGGCCATTGCACTCCAGTATGGGCGACAGAGTGAGACTCCAACTCAAAAAAAAAAAAAAAAAAAAAAAAAGCTGTTAATATTTCTGCTCTAAGTGAAATAAATGAACCTATGGACGAGACGGTATTTCATATGGTTTATGCATCAGGATAATCAGAGTATCATCGAAGTATTCCTGATAATCCAAGAAAGTGTTGAGGAAAAAATATCAGGTTAACTCCATCAAATGTAATTGTGAAGTGAATTTTAGCTGAGGTTGGGTGAAGTGTGTAACCTGAAAATAAGGGGAATCAGTGGACAAAACCCCCTAATATAGCAAATACTGCTCCTATCAATAGTACATAGTGGAAGTGAGCTACAATGTAGTATGTATTGTGAAGAACAGTATCGAGCAACGCATTAGCTACTACAATTCCTGTTAGACCTCCAACAGTAAATAAGATCAAGCCTAGAGACCATAGTATAGTGGGTGATCATTTGATATTACTATCATGTAAGGTTGCTAATCAGCTAAATACTTTTATGCCTGTAGGGAAAGCAATGATTATAGTGGCTGATATAAATTATGCACGGATATCTATGTCTATACCTACTGTAAATATATGGTGACATCATACAATGAAGCCTAGGAAGTCAATGGACATTATGGCTCATACTATTTCCATGTAGCCAAATGGTTCTTTTTTTCCCAGAGTAATATGTTACGATATGAGAAATTATTCCAAATCCTGGAAGAATAAGAATGTAAACTTCTAGATGATCAAAAGATCAAAATAAATGTATCGATAAAAAATAGGGTCACCCCCTCTGGCCGGATCAAAAAAGTTGTGTTAAGGTTGCAGTCTGTTAATAGTATACTAATTCCAGCAGCTAGGACTGGAAGAGATAAGAGATGTGGTACTGCAGTAATTAATATAGAACATACAAATAAAGGAGTCTCATATGGATATATATATATTCATAATATATACTAATAATAGATGTAATAAAATTGATTGCACCTAAAATTGATGATACTCCTGCCAAGTGAAGAGAGAAGATGTTAAGGTCTACAGAAGCTCCTGCATGGGCTAGGTTTCCTGCAAGGGGAGGGTAAACAGTCCACCCTGTACCTACACCAGCTTCAAGTATAGAGGAGGCGAGTAATAAGTTTCTAATACGACCTTTAGATACCTCAACAAAACAACATATGCAACCGAAAGGACATAACATGGATTTATTATACCCAATAAGCAGTCATTTTAACATTGCCTAAATCTCAAGGTTTTCTAGCATTCACTTAACTTACCCTCTAATTACTAGCCAAGGACAGAACTGGTTTCTCAGAGGTAGCTATTGACAGTTGCTTTACAACCCCCTCCCCAGCTTGTTACTAATTAGCTTTTCTATTCCAAGTATTTGCCTCCATGCGGAAGACCCAAGTTAACCTAATCAGCCCTTCATGACACAGACAGACCTCACCACCATGGCAGCAATCATGTAACTAACCCATCCATCGGCCTGTTGTCTATCACCTGATGTCAGTACTTGCCCTTAGCTGCCCCTTCCTGATGAGGTGGAGCAGACCACCATCCAATCACCTTAATGACCTTCCCCACCAAAGGGAAGGATTTAGAGGATTCAACCAGGAGCAGCCATGGGCCCTTGCCTGACTAGACTCCGCTGTGGCCATGCGCTCTTGGAGCTATGGCTGCCAACACATTTCCTGGCTTTGGCCCCCTCCCCTAAGAGGGGAATCTCTTCTCTTTCTCTGATTTACTTTCCAGATAAACTATAATTTCTAATCTAATGTCTGTGCAATCCGTTGTATCTTTCTCGCAGCACCGGATAGCACACCACACACCCACACGGGGTAGGGGGCCTGACCTAACATTCTGGAGGCGCCGCTGGGAGTGTGACCTAACAGCAACAGAATGAATACAGAGGGAATTATGAGAATCCAGGTGTTTTCTTTTCTTTTCTCTTCTTTTGAGTTGGAGTCTTGCTCTGTCGTCCAGACTGGAGTGCAGTGGCCGCTCCCGGCCACCGCAGCCTCGACCCGCTGGGCTCCGGCGATCCTTCCGCCTACCACGCCCGGTTAATTTTTGATTTATTGTAGAGATGAGGTCTCGCCAAGTTGCCCAGGCGGGTCTCGAACCCGCGGGCTCAGGCCGTCCACTCACCTGGGCCTCCCAAAGCGCTGGGATTACGGGCTGAGCCACCGAGCCCGGCCCCAGCTGTTTTCTATTATGCCAGAAATTAAAACGATTGTCTAAAAGAAATGTAAAACGATGCCATTATTCACGAAGTCTTTTTTGCTTCTTTTGGAAAACATATTTAATTTTCATTAAAATGTTACTTAGGTTAGCCCGTGATGTGAGTATCATAAATCTTGGTGTTGTCAAGAGTCAATTGCGGGAGCCAGGGACTGAGCTGGGGAGGCCCGAGCGGCCGGGAGCCTCAGCGCGCCCCCTTGCGGGCGCGAGGGGGCGCGCCCCGAGTGGGAGGAAATCTTCGCAGAGGCTTCCGGGAGTTGTAGTTTTGCGCCGCTGGCCGCAATGACGCATTTCCTACGCGTCTGGTCACGGCCGCCATTGCGCGGCGCCGGTGGGGAAGCCTCGTTCCGCCGGCGGCGTTCCTGAACCGTGGCGGTCGTCCGAGTTACCCGAGCCTGGAGCGGGTAGCCTTGTCTGGCCCGAGGAACACGCAGAAGGAGCTGGGACGGGCGCCGCAGAGTCAGCCGCGAGGACGGAGCCGATCTGGCGTGAGGCCTTCCGGCTGCAGATCCGGCGGTGGAGGCGACCTGTTTCCCCCGCTGCGGCTTGAGGGTTTGGAGGAGGCAGGGGCGCCCGGTTCCTCCAGTTTCAAGGCGGCGGACGGTACAGCACTAATCTGGCTTCCTTCTCGCCTGCTTCAGACCCGAGGCGGTTGCCCGACGATCCTGTGTGTGGGTGGGGGCGTGGAGATGGGGAATCTGTGACTGTGGGAGGGAGGGCGTCTCAGCGCCCCGGAGGGCGGGGTGCCGTGGTGTCGCGGACCTTCCCTCCGGGGGGTCGCAGACGTCAGGGAGACCGCTGTGTTCACGGTGCTGTCTTTTCTAGCATCGCTCGCGTCCTGCCACCTCCCTCGAGGCGCGCAAAACCGACCCCCGTGGGGATGGCCGCCAGGGTCCGGACAGCGTCCATCTGGGTGAGTAGGGGTGTTCTTTCATTCCCGACAAGCTCTCCCTGAAGGCCAGCGTGAACACACTCCATCTCTTCCCAGGTCTTAGTTTGCCAAGAGCTTTGTCACCCCACCACTCTTTCAGGTAGCTGGTCTTCCATTAGAAAGAAGCTAGACTTCCCAGAAATGCTTTTGGTCATCAGGCTTTTCATTTCTTCCTCCTTTTGCATTTCTGGCAACTTTATTCCCTGAACTTCGAGTTAAACAAGGGGTATTCATCTGTCTTTCAATGTGTTTTCAACCTGTGTTTAGAGTGTCTGCTGTGTCTGAGATCCTTGAGCCTCATCTTGGAAATTATGTACTTGTTTATTCACTTTCCTCAGTTTTGTTTGTTGCTTTTTTTGCTAGACCCCAAGGCAGGCGCTAAAAGTGCAAAGATGAGTTGTTCACCATCCATTTCTTGGCATAGCAGTGTTCTTGGGACAGTGGACAGAAAAAAGCACAATGACCAGTTAGTAGGTACTGTGGGAGCAGTCTGCGGAAGTACATGGGGACACACAGCAGAGGGTCAGTTTTGGAAGTAAGGACACCCCAAGAAGTGATTCAGAGATTAACGGATTCTTGGAGATTGAGATGGAGACCCAGAGAAGTGAGAAAATGAGACACATGTGTTTCAGAGTTAAAGAAAAGGAAACCTCGGGCAACACCCTCGGGTCCCTTCCCACTGTGGGAGCTTTTCTATCCTCTCAATAAATCCTTCTTTCCAAAAAAAAAGGAAATCTCAAAAGTGGTTGCTATGTGAGATGCACCAGAGAGATCAAGTAGTATTAGTATTAGATCATTGTCTTAGTCTGTTTGTGCTGCTATAATAAAATACTGCAGACTAATTTATTTGTTTTTTTTTTTTTTTTTTCTTTTGAGTTGGCGTCTCACTCTGTCGCCCAGACTGGAGTGCAATGGCC
>NW_007250603.1:434294-436478 GCF_000164805.1 Carlito syrichta
AGAGAGAGAGAGAGAGAGAGAGAGAGAGAGAGAGAGAGAGAGAGAGAGAGAGAGAGAGAGAGAAAGAGGGAAGGAGACAGAGTGAGAGAGCCAGCAAGAGAGTGGTGGGGACAAGGAGAGAAAGCAAGAGAGAAAGAGAGAGAGCTATGCAGGGAGAGGGGTATATTTATGGACCTTGCAGGGGCTGGCCAGTGCCGTGTTTGGGTCTTATTGGAGGAGACTATGAGGTAGTATTCCTATAGGGAGAGGTTGTTTGAGCACAGGTTTAAGTTTCGTGTGCGTGGGAAAAGCTGGAGCTTAGGGCCTTTGTTGTCTTTGGGAGGCAGCGCCATCTTGGGGATGCCCTTCTGACTGTTCTCTGCGCCTTTCAGTTACTCTCTGCTTATAAGATGACATCTTCTTGCTGCATCTTCACTTGGTGGAAGGGGTAAAAAAGGAAAGAATACTGTGTCTTCACATGGCAGAAGAGATGGAAGGGCCAGGCATGTCTCTGAGGCCTGTTTTATAAGGGCTTTAATCCCATTCATGAGGGAGAGCTCTCACATTTTTAAAGAAAAATTCAGAGTCTCACTCTGTAGCCCAGCCTGGAGTACAATGGCATAATCAAGGCTACCACAACCTTGGCTTCCTGGGCTCAGACAATCCTTCCGCCTCAGCCTTCCAAATAGCTGAGACTATAGGCATGTACCACACGTCCAGATGATTTTTTAATTTATTGTAGAGATGAGGTCTTGCCGTATTGCCCATACTTGTCTCAAACTCTTAGGGCCAGACAGTCCTTTCACCTCAGCCTCTCAAAGTGCTGGGATTATAGGTGTGAGCCACCATACCTGGCCAGCCCCTCCTCTTTTTTCTTTTCTTTTTTTTATATTAGAAAGTTTGTTCAGAAAATAGATCAGAGAGAGAGGGTGGCTCCACCTCTCCAGCATTGGAGAGGGGGCCAGAGACTTAAAGGAAATGTGACCTGGCTCCACCTCTTAATATTGCCATAATGTTGATTAAATTTCAACATGAATTTTGGAAGAATGCAAACATTCAAACCATCGCAGTTATGAAAGCCTAAATTGGAGTTAGTGGTGATGGTAGTTGCGACTATTGCTAGCAATATTTCTAGAGCAGAGTGTGTGACACTGGGGAGGAGGATGAGGAGCTGGGATAGTGGGAACAGCACTTGATAGCAGAAACGGTATTTATTGAGCACCTACTTAGGGACCGTGGTGCAGACTTAATCAAAGTGCTCTGTTGTGATGGGAAGAGAATGGTAGCTTAAGGAGAATCCACTAAGTTACTTTAGTACAAAATCACTCTAAAAGTCAGTATGTTTTCTATCTATAAATAGTATCTATTTAGAAAATATAATTAAGGAAATGATTCTGTATACAGCGGCAATATAAAAAATAAAATAACAACCAACCTAGGAACTGTAGAGTACATATAAAGAGAGCTTTATAGCTTCAATAATACTAGTCAACATTTATGTAATGTTTAGTATGTTCTAATCACAGGTCTAAACACTTTACAGATGCTAACTTTAATCCTCACAGCAGCCTCATGAGGCACATACTAATGTTAGCCCCTTTTTACAAATGAGGCTGTCGTGACTGAGGCAAAGTGATTTGCCAAGATCACATAGCACATAAGTAGTGGAAGTAAGAATTAAAACCAAGAAAGTCAAGTTCTGAACTCTGAGATCTTTTTTTTCCTTTTTCTTTTTTTTTTTTGAGTTGGAATCTCACTCTGTCATCCAGACTGGCATGCTCACAGTCACCGCAGCCTCAACCTGCTGGGCTTAGGCGATCCTTCTGCCTCAGCCTTCCAAGTAGCTGTAACTACAGGCATGCACCATCACACCCAGCTAATTTTTTGATTTATTGTAGTGAGGAGGTCTCATCAAGTTGCCCAACTGGGCCAGTCCTCTTGCCTCGGCCTCCCAAAGTGCTGGGATTACAGGCTGGAGCCACTGTGCCCATCTGAACTCTGAGTTCTTAATCCTCCAGTATACAACCTGTCTTGAGATAAGACCACCCTACTAGGGTATAAATCATACTTCTTTTGAAATGTTCATTTATTTGTTCATGCTCCAGGTATTTATTGAGCACCTACTATGTGCCAAGTACCCGTCTAGGTCCTAGACTTATGATGAATGAGATTGATGGAATCCATGTTCTTTTTTTTTTTTTTGAG
>NW_007250603.1:436498-436948 GCF_000164805.1 Carlito syrichta
GAACCCGTGGGCTCAGGCAATCCACTCACCTCAGCCTCCCAAAGGCGTGGGATTACAGGCTGAGCCACCGAGCCTGGCTCTGCAGACTAATTTATAAAGAACAGAGATTTTTTTTTTTCTTGCAAATCTGGAGGCTGGGAAGTCCCAGATCAAGGTGCTGGCAGTTTCAGTATCTAATGAAGGTTACTGAAAGAAGTTCGGCACCAGTAACGACTCCACACCCAGTCAGAACCAAGAGATTTATTAAGGGGGCAGTTACACGAAGAGACTGTAACTGAGGAAGAGCAAGAGAGAGAGAGAGAGAGAGAGAAAGAGAGACCGAGAGAGCGTGCGAGAGAAAGAGAGAGTAAGAGAGTGGTGGGGAGAGAGAGAGAGAACAAGAGAGACCGAGAGAGAGAGAGAACAAGAGAGACCGAGAGAGAGAGAGAGAGAGAGAGAGAGAGAGAGAGA
>NW_007250603.1:436968-467930 GCF_000164805.1 Carlito syrichta
CCAAGCGGGTCTCGAACCCTCGGGCTCAGGCAATCCACTCACCTCAGCCTCCCAAAGGCATGGGATTACAGGCTGAGCCACCGAGCCCAACTGGAATCCATGTTCTTGAAGGGAGACACGACAAATAAATGATGAAGAAACTAATTATAAATAAAAGGAAAACATCACAGTTGTGTTATTCACAGAATTAAAGTTTTTAAATGTGAACTGAAAGAATCTGTGGTAGCTAAATTAGCTTGGTTGCTCAGGGAAGGCCCCTACTGAGGAGGTGACATCTAAGCCAAGGTCTGAGTTACAAGAGCAAGCCAGCCTTGGGAAGAGCAGGTAGAAGAGCAGCCAGGTGGAAACAGCCAGGGTCAAGGCTGTGGGGTTGAAGTTTAGGGCCTTTGTAACATGGAAGGAAGAGCTGGGTGGCTGGGGCCGGTGGGTGAGGGAGAGGGGAGCAGGTGAACACAGGTGCCAGAGGCCAGATCAGACTAGGAAGCTAGGGTTGGGGCTTGGTAGGAAAGGGAACAATATGGTCTGCTGAGGATTTTCAAAGACCCTTCTGGCTGCTGAGTAGAGAACAGACTGTAGGTGGGCAAAAGAAGATGAAGGGAAAAGGAGGAAAGGTGAGGGTAGGTAACTACTGTGGTTCAGACAAGAGATAGCGGGGTTTTTTCCTTGGGCCGTAGAAATGGAGACACTGGACAGAGTTGGGGGAAGTTTGAAGGTAGAGTCCTCTTTTCTTTTTTTATTATTTTTGAGTTGGAGTCTCATGCTATCTCCCAGACTGGAGTGCAGTGGCCGTTCCCAGCCACCGCAGCTTTGACCTGCTGGGCTCCGGGGATCCTTCCGCCTCAGCCTTCCAAGTAGCTGGAACTACAGGCTCATGCTACCACGCCCGGCTAATTTTTTATTTATTGTAGAGATGAGGTCTCGCCAAGTTGCCCAGGCAGGTCTCAAACCCGCGGGCTCAGGCCATCCACTCACCTCAGCCTCCCAAAGCGTGGGATTACAGGCTGAGCCATCGAGCCCAGCTTAGAGTCCTCTCTTCTACGAATCAGCTTGTGCTTTGCATCCTGTTGTTATGTTTTAGAGTGGTTTATTTTCTTAAAGTATTCCTGCTTTTGTTTTTGCCATTTTAACCCAATGGTCATGTTCAGTGTCTACTCTGTGTGAGGTTCTGTGCTAAATATCGTATTAGGTATTAACATCTTAAAACCTTGTGTAGGTTTGTGGCCAGATATTTTGAATATGTTTTTATTGTCTTTCTGAGCCTCGTGTGGTTCTCCCCCACCCCCCAATAATGTTGTATGTTTTTGTTTCTGTTTTCCAGTTCAGTTATGATGGATTTTCTGGCCTATTAAGAAGCCATTCTGTTTGGGGCAAGAAGCCCCTGTTTGAGTCTCCTGTTGTCATGAAGGGCTCAGAACATGACCTGACTCTTGGTGCTAAGCCTTGTCAGGAAGCTTTTTTGCCTGCCTCTAGCCTTGTGTTTCCTGGAGTTTGATAGACCTTGTTTTAATATGTTTCTCTCATACTTGCATGCTGTGAGTTTTTGTTAAATAATTTCTGGAGTAAGCTTTCTCTGAATCCTCCCTCTTTCTAAGCCTTCTTCCCCCATCACTCTTGCTGATAGTCTTTCTCGCCTTCCTTTTCTTTATCTGTTCTTTCCTCTTCCCTGTCTCTTTCACCCTGAATTCCCTCTCTCTCTTCCTTCTTACTTCCTGAGTCTTTTTTCTCTTCGTGCTGCTCAATTTGGTCTCTATTTCTAGCAGCTTTCCTTCAGAATGTGGATCTGTGCTTCTGGAAGGGACTGTTTTCAGATTTTCATGGTCTTAGATGGCCACATCACTTAGTGACTTTAGGGATTTTTTTTTCAATAGCTTTAGGGGTACAAGTGGTTTTTGGTTGCATGAATGACTTGTATCATAAAGAAGTCTGGGCTTTCAGTGTACCCGATAAGTAATTTTTCATCTCTCACCCACTTTCTACGCCTTCTGAGTCTCCAATGTTCATTATACCAGGGTTCCTAACAGACCACACCCCTGGGCTGTGAAACACTATCAGTCTGTGGCCTGTTAGGAACCAGATTACACAACAGGAAGTGAGCAGGGGAAGCGAGCAGAGCTTTGCCTCCTGTCAGAGCAGGAGCAGCGTTAGATTCTCCTAAGAGCGTGAACCCTGAACCCTGTTGTGAACTGCACATGTAAGGGATCTAAGTTGCACACTCCTGAGGATCTAATCTAATGCCTGATGGTCCCCCCTCACTCCCCTTCTCTAGTCCGTGGAAAAATTGTCTTACACGAAACCAGTCCCTGACTCCAAAAAGGTTGGGGACTGCTGCATTATATTATTCTACATTCCTTTGCAGACTCATAACTTAGCTCCTACTTAAAGTGAGAACATGCAGTGTTTAGTTTTCCATTCCTGAGTTATTTCACGTAAGATTATGGCCTCCAGTTTTATCCAAGTTGCTGCAGACTTCAGGGATTTGTGTGTGTGTGTGTGTGTTGGAGTCCCATTCTGTCCCCCAGGCTGGAGTGCAGTGGCACACTCATGGCCCCCACATCTTTGACCTGCCTGGCTTAGGTGATCCTTCCGCCTCAGCCTTCCAAGTAGCTAGAACTACAGGCATGCACTACCACACCCGGCTAATGGTTTATTTCAGAGACGAGGTCTTGCCAAGTTGCCCAGGCTGGTCTCAAACCCCTGGACTCAGGCAATCCTCTTGCTTTGGCCTCCCAAAGTGCTGGGATTGGAGGCTTGAGCCACAGTGCCTGGCCTAGGAATGTTTACAGTCATCTTAAGCTCTCAACCTCAGAGGATTTTCAGTCTGTTGTTTGTTATAAATTCCACCAGGGGAGGCTACACATTTATTGGTGACTTTGGCGATCCTGCAGTGATACGGCCTGTAAGAATCTCCCCTCGTTTCCCACTACTTCTTCTGTTGGGAACTGCTCTGAGTGCCCTCTTGCAGTTGGGTCACCTCTGTCTGTATCTCATAACTCTGTCACCTAGTTTGTTTTTATTTTTACTTTATGGATGTCATTGTTCTTTCTTTTATTTTTCTGATACGTCTCTTGTTTTAAGAGTTTTGGGGAGTTAAAAATACAATACCGTGACCCTGATCTCATCGTATTCTTAGTGTTTTCACTACAAAAAGTAAGATTCAGAGAAGTGAAGTGAGTTGTTCGTGGACATCTAGATGGCAGGAGGAGAAACATGGATTGAAATGCTGATTTATTCAGAAATCTCATCCTGAAGCTCACCCACCTAAAACTGGGGGCTGTTTCCTCCTTAGCATTTGGCATCATATTCTCATTTAAGTGGCTGCCCAGAAGTTGTTTAAATATTGAGTGGCTCTCAGGTGTACTTTTTGCACTTTCAGGAGTCCTGAGGGCCCGTATAGAACCTGTGGGTGGAATTGTTTTCAGCATGCTGGGCTCTCTGTGTGCACCTTGTCTTGCTTTTGCCCCACAGGGGCACTAAGCACAGTCTACAGAACACCCAGCCCAGCCTCACTGTGAGTGTGATTCACCAGCTGCGATAGGGATCTGAAGGATATACACTCACTAAAATGCGTTTGCTCTTGAGTCCATAGGTCCCACCTCTCCAGGAACAAGATGGTTCATGTGATAGGATCAGAAAGCTACAAGGTCAGGAATCCATCTTGGGCCAAGGGATCCTTGATGTGAGACCTCTTCTTAAAGCATCTGGGCAAAGGCAGAAGAGTCACAGGACAGAGAAAGTCCTAGAGTGGCTGTTTATTTCCCCAGAGCATCCGAAAATCACCAAGTCCTGGGTGAGTTTCTTGTTTGTTTATTCTCACTTATTTTCTTTCTTTCTTCTTTTTTTTGGGGGAGGGGTGGGTAGAGAGATAGAGATCAAAGGGCTAAGTTAATCGTTCCTCTGTTCATAGCTTGTTTTCATCATTGCTTCATGTAGGGTCCCTATCTACCTTTATTTATAAATTCTCTTATTTCACCACACTTGATTTCCTTCTCCTCCACCCCCAAGATCATTTTTTTGTTTTGCATACACACACACATATACACACATATGTATATTTAAAATATATGCTTACAAAATATATATTGTTCTGGAAGCTTGTTAGAAGCGCAGAATTTACCTCAATTCTCTTAATACCAGACTCTTCGTTGAACAAGATTCAGTGATTCATGCACATTAAAGCTTAAAACTAACTTGATACAAAGTCCATATTCAATTTTTTACTGGGGTGCTTCTTTTTTTTCTTTTTAAATTGAACGTAGAGTGCAAGGGAAAGTGACAAATCAAAAATGATTTCAAGTTTTTTTTACTAAGAGGAAGAAAACCATTGAGGACTTGGAGGAGGAAATCGGAATTTCATTTTTGAATATGTTGTACATGAGATAACTACGAGATATGCCAATGAAGAAGTTGACCACGCACTTTGTTATATGGGCCTGATGAGCCCAGAGTTCAAGGAGAGAATTAGGCTACAGAATTAACTTGGGTCTTGTCAGCATATAGATGACAATTCAAGTTGAAAGACTGGATAGGATTCTCGAGAAAGTGAGTGAAGAGAAAACCAAATGGCTGAGGTCAGGAAAACAAAGGAACTTTCAGGACAGTATAGACTTCTGAAGATAGTGTGTCAAGAGGAGGGGGTGATCAATTCTGTCAAAGGCAACTGACAGATCAATTAAGTTTAGGACTTAGAATTCAGTTAAGAGATAGTAAATTGCTATAAATTGTTACTTTGATCAGAGCAATTTTGGTGGACTGGGGGTGTAAAAGCCTAGTAGATTTAAGAAGAAGAATTGGAGGGGTGGAATTGAAAACAATGAGTAGAGGTGTTTTCAGGGAATCTTGCTGTAAAAAAGAGGAGAGAATTTGGGTTAAGAGCTGGAGGAGAAAGTGAGATCAATAAAAGTGTTTGTTTGCTTTTTTATTTCAGTAGCTTTGGGAGTACAAATAGTTTTGGTGTGGGCTTAAATGTACCCACCACCCCCACCTGTGCACATTTGTACCTGTTAGGTGACTTTTTTTGTTCTTCTACCCCTTTCCCGCCACCCTCTTACGAGTTTCCAATGTCCATTAAACTATTGTTTATGTCTTCACATATCTTTAGTTTAGCTCCCACTTATAAGTGAGAATATGATTTTCTGTTCCTGAGTTAGTTCCTTAGAATGATCCTCAAAGTTACTGCAAAAGACATTGTTTCATTCTTTTGATAGCTGAATAGCATTCCATAGTGTACATGTACTACTTTTGCCCGGGCTGGTCTCTAACCCACAAGCTCACGCAATTCACTTGCCTCGGTCTCCCAAAGTGCTGGGATTACTGGCTGAGCCACTGAGCCCAGCCAATGCTTTTGATGAACAGATATTTCTAACTTTTACTGACTCTGGGCTATGATTTTTTTCTTTTATTGCCAATGATTTTTGTGTCCAATTTAGTAACTTATCTTAAGCTCATAAAGATTTTTTTTTTTTTGAGTTGGAGTCTCATTTTGTTGCCCAGGCTGGAGTATATGCAGTGGCACGCTCATGCCATCCCAGCATAGACCTGCTAGGCTCCGCATTCCTTCCGCCTCAGTCTTCCAAGTAGCTAGAACTATAGGCGCGTGCTACCTCACCTGGCTAAATTTTTGATTTTGTTGTAGAGACAAAGTCTCGCCAAATTGCCCGAGCTGGTCTGGAACCAGCAGGCCCAGGCAATCCACTTGCCTCGGCCTCCCAGAGTGCTGGGATTACAGGCTGAGCCGCTGAGCTTGGCCCATAAAGATATTTTCTTTTGTTATTTTGTTATTTTACCTTTCACTTTTAGATTTACCATACACTGGGTGTGAATAGTGCTACCTTTCTCACATACCAGGTATACAGGTTTTATCTCATAATTCACTGTTCTGTTCCATTGATCTACTTTTCTGGCCTTATGCCAGTACCATACTATATTTACTTATAGCAAGTCTTGGCATCCAGTTGCTTGTGGCTTTTGGCTATTGTGAATGCTGTCTACATTTGTGTATATGTTTTTGTGTGGACATGTTTTCAAATTGGGTAAAGAACCAGGAGCATTTCTGCTGGATTGTATGGTAGCACCATGTTTATAAGAAACTATGGACCAGGCACGGTGGCTCAGCCTGTAATCCCAGCTCTTTGGGAGGTGGAGGTGAGAGGATTGCCTGAGCCCTGGGGATTCGAGACCAGCCTGGGCAACTTGGTGACACCTTGTGTCTACAATAAATCACAAAAACTAGCTGGGCATGGTGATGTGCATCTGTAGCCCAGCTGAGGCGGAAGGATCAGTTGCCTAGGCCCAGTAGGTCAAGGCTGCGGTGGCGGTGAATGTGCCACTGCACTCCAGCCTGGGTGACAAGAACAAGACTCCAACTCAAAAACAAAAAAAAAGAAACTGTAAGTTGCCATATCATTTTGCATTCCAGCCAGCAGTGAGTGAGAGTCCCTGTTGCTCTGCATCTTTGCCAGTGCTTGGTTTTTTTTTTTTTAAATTTTGCCATCCTAATAAATATGTAGCAGTATTTCATTGTGTATTTGAATTAATTTTTATCTAGGGTATGGGATATATGTTGAGGTTCGTTTTTTGTTGGTGTATTAATTTACAAGTATTCCAGCACCATTTATTTAAAAAATAGTCCTTTCTCCATTGAATTGTCTTTGTAAAAAATCAAGAAACAGTGTTTGTGTGCGTCTTTTTCTTTGTTCTCTGTCCTGTTATTTTGATCGATGTGTCTAATCTTTCATCAATACCATATTGTCTTGATTCTATAGTAAGTGATAAAATTGACAAGTGAGAGTTCTCTACCTTTGTTTTTCTTTGGAGTTGTTTTAACAATTCTAGCTTCTTTGCCTTTCCATATAAATTATAGAAAACCTTATAAATTGCTACAAAAAAATTCACTGGGATCTTTATTGGAATAGGTCAAATTGGAAAGAATTTACATCTTAATAATGGGAGTTTTCCAATTCATAAACATAGGGTATCTCCCCATTACATAGATATTTGATTTTTAAAAAAATCAGTGTTTGTAGTTTTAAGCATATAGATCCTGCACATAGTTTTTTAGATTTAAACTCTGTTTTGTTGTTGCTATTATAAGCAGTATTGGCTTGTTAATTTCAAAATTTAATTATTTATTGCTGCTGTATAGGCATATAGCTGACTCTTTCTTTTCTTTTTTTTTTTTTGAGTTGGAGTCTCACTCTGTTGCCCAGGCTGGAGTGCGGTGGTACGCTCATGGCCGATGCAGCCTCAACCTGCTGGGCTCAGGTGATCCTTCCGCCTTAGCCTTCGAAGTAGCTGGAATTACAGGCACTCACTACCATACCTGGCTAATTTTGGGATTTATTGTAGAGATGAAGTCTTGCTGAGTTGCCTGGGCTTGTCTCAAACCCATGGACTCAGGCAATACTCTCACCTTGGCCTTCCCAAGTGCTAGGATTATAGGCATGAGCCACTGCACCTGGCTCACTGCACTCTTGTATATTGATCTTATATCCTGTGACCTTGCTACACTCACTTGTTAGTTATCAGAACTTTTTTTTTCTATTGTGCAGATGAGTTCTCACCATTTTACCCGGACTGGTCTCGAACCTGTGGGCTCAGGCAATCATCTCACCTCGGCCTCCCAAAGTGCTGGGATTACCAGACTTGAGCCACTGCACCCAGCCAAGAGCTTTTTTCTTTTTTTAAAGAATCTTTGGAATATTCTTCATAAACAATTGTCATCTTCATGTCATCTTAGTTAATCTCATTGGCATCCTCGGTTTCCTTCTTACCCTCTTGGTAATTAAAAGAAGAAAAGAAAATGTTTTATTTCTTTTTTCTAATCTATATGCCTTTAACTATAAATTTCATTTCTTTAATATACAGATTGGCCAGGCTTGGTGGCTCTGCCTGTAATCCCAGCACTTTGGGAGGCTGAGGCAAGTGGATTGCCTGAGCCCACAGATTTGAGATCAGGCCAGGCAACTTGGAGAGACCTCATCTCTACAATTAAAAAAAAAAAAATTAGCTGGGCATGGTAGTGTGTGCCTATAGTTCTGGCTACTTGGAAGGCTGAGGTGGAAGAATTGCGGGAGCCCAGCAGGTTGACACTGGGATGTTTGTGAGTGTGGCACTGCACTCCAGCCTGGAAGACTGAGACTCCAACTAAAAAAAAAATTTATATATATAAAGACTGAGACTCCAACTAAAAAAAAAATTTATATATATATATATATATATATATATATAGAGAGAGAGAGAGAGAGAGAGAGAGAGAGAGAAGAAGAAAGTAAGTTATCAAGGTTATCCTGAGTGAGTTTGGTAATTTATGTCTTGTAAGGAATATGTCTGTTTTATCTAAGTTCGAATTTATATGCATAGAGTTGTTTGTCTTTTCATGTCTGTGGGATCAATACTGTTACCCTTTCTTTGATTTTATTTTTTTTTTGAGTTGGAGTCTCTCTGTGTCGCCCAAACTAGAGTACAGTGGCACACTCTTGGCTACCACAGCCTCACCCTGCTGGGCTCAGGCGATCCTTCTGCCTCAGCCTTCCATGTAGCCGGAACTACAGACACTCATTTTTGATTTATTGTAGAGATGAGGTCTCACCAAGTTGCCTGGGCGGGTCTCGAACCCGCAGGCTCAGGCAATCCACTCGCCTCAGCTTCCCAAAGTGCTAGTATTACAGGCTAAGCTACCAGGCCCGGCCTCTTTGATTTCTGATACTTAAAATTTCTTTTTTTTTTTTGCTTAGCAAGAGTTTTTATTTTATTTGTATAAATAACTAGGAGCACAACTGTTAGATTGTATGGTAAAACTATGTTTATATTTGTAAGAAACTACCAAACTGCCTTCCAAAGTGACTCTATGACTTTATGTTCCCACCAACAATAAATAAGAGTTCTATTGCTGCATAGTCTCTCCTGTCAGTTTTCTGGACTTTATCCATGCTACTAGGTGTGTAGTGGTGTGTCATTTGTAATTCCCTAATGACATATGATGTTTAACATGCTTTATATGCTCATTTGCTATCTTCGTGTTCAGGACTTTGTTCCACAGACTGGCTGCTACTTAAAATTGTTGCCTTTGTAGTCTACCAAGTTCTAATATGTGGTGGTCATTTCTGGTGGTCACTTCTGTAGTACCCTTTCACAGTAGTACCCTTTCACAGACTCCACCTGACACTGTCAAATAGCATTGCTTGCTTCCTTTTTGCCCATGCTTTAGTCTGTGTTCTTTTATCCAAGCTTTGACTTCGAGTTGCATTTGCGTGCTTACTTTCCTTCCCTCTCAATGCTGAATACTTTTGAGGAAAGAACAATATTTCATACATTTCATTTACTTGTACCTAGTTGAATTCCTGGCACCTAGAAGTCAGTAACTATATGTAGGTTTTGGGTGATCAACTGAGCCTTTTTGCCTGTGATTGTCCTGTTTTTAGCACTGAATATCCCATATCCAGGGAGCCCTGCACAGATGGTCTGTAGGAAGCTTAAAATTTTAAAGAGATACTCTCTCATTTGTGTATGTTGGATGAAAGAGTGAATGACTTAATGCACATTGATGGATGTTTTCAATACAGTTTTTTTCTCACAGAGTTAAATGTAAATAATGGACATCCTGAGCAGTCTGTTGTTTTCTACAATTGTAGTACAATAACTTGAGATTGGATGGGAATATTCTATTTCAGGGTTCATTGTCATTCATGGATGTGTTTGTTGATTTTACCTGGGAGGAGTGGCAGCTGCTAGACCCAACTCAGAAGCACCTGTACAGGAGTGTGATGCTGGAGAACTATAGTAACCTGGTGTCCCTGGGTAAGTACTGCCTCCCTGGGGAGAAGTATGCTTAATCTCCAGGCTTCTCTTCCTTGGTTGCTGAAACCTGGGAGGGGTTGGGGGTTGGATTCTGTGAAATAATTAGTGATTTTGGACTTACAGTTTAAGGCTGGAACTTTCTTAGTCCCTCACTGGGCATCAGAGTTTGCCAATTGAGTGGTCTTTACTTTGCTAAAGAACAAAAGGGCAGCTTCATCTTACCACCTCTAAACCATATCTACCCCATTTTTCAGAATCCTTGAATCCCAAACAGTTTTAGTCTAGGTTGTCTGATTTTTCTATTTATAGGTTATCAGCACACCAAACCTGATGTCATCTTCAAGTTAGAACAAGAAGAGCTGTGTGTGGTACAGTCCAAAACTCCAAGTCAGGGCCATCCTGGTGAGTGATAGAGACATTTTGATCTTTTCCTCCTTATTCAGAATTGGTATGAATTCTCATGTGACGTGCCCCTCTTATTTGCACTTTCTTTGGTCTCGTTTATTACCATGCACTCTTGCGTAATCTTCTTGTTGACATCCTCAATTTCCTTCTTACTCTCTCATTTCATTATGCATTGCAGCAAGCTTTTCTTCTCTCCTTCACTTGTGACTTTCATGCCTCTTCTGCTTCCTATTTTTAAAAATTTATATTGTTAAATTCCCCAGCAATTAAACTTGACAACCATAGTCCCAGCTTCCTTCTCTTTGAAACCTACTGGCAGATTCTTCCCCTTCCATGCTTCTCCATGCTAATGGCTTTAACATCATCACTCTGTCTCTTAACACATTCCCTTGTCATTTGTTACATTTATGTGACCCTGTTTGACGCTTTCACCCCTCTCCCTTACTTTAGTGACCCCTATTGACCCTGTTCTCCAACTACATGACCAAGCACTTATTTCCCTTACATTCTCCCTAGCATCTCTTGCTTTTCAGAGTCCAAGGAGTCTTTTTTTTTTTTTTTTTTTGAGTTAGCATTCCACTCTGTCATCTAGGCTGAGTGCAGTGGCACAATCATAGCTTACTACAGCCTCAAACTCCTGGGTTCTAGTGATCCTCTTGCCTCAATTCCCTGAGTAGCTGGGTCTACAGGCATGCACCAACATACCTGGGCAATTTTTGAAAATTTTTTTGTAGAGATGAGGTCTTACTGTGTGGCCTAGGCTGGTCTCAAACTCCTGGGCTCAAACAGACCTCCCCCTTGACTCCCAAAGTGCTGGGATTACAGGTATGAGCCACTGTGCTTGGCCTTATATTCTTTATTTTCATTGTATATTGTAACTTTTTTTTTTTTTTGAGTTGGAGTCTCACTCTCACCCAGGCTGGAACGCAGTGGCATGCTCGTGGCCACCACAGCCTCGACCTGCTGGACTCAGGCAATTCTTCCTCTTCAGCCTTCCAAGTAGCTGGAACTACAAGTGTGTGGCACCATACCCAGCTAATTTTTTTGATTTATTGTAGAGACGAGGTCTTGCCAAGTTGCCCAGGCTGGTCTTGAACCCCTGGGCTCTGGCAATCCTCTTACCTCGGCCTCCCAAAGTGCTGGGATTATAGGCTGAGCCACCGGGCCCAGCCATATATTGTAACTTTTAAATGACTTAGCAAGGCCTGGTGGTATGTGCCTGTAGGTCCAGCTACTCTGGAAGCTGAGGCGGGAGGATTGCTTGAGTTTAAGAGGTCCAGGATGCAGTGAGCTATGATGGGACCTCTATACTCCAATCTGGACAACAGAGTGAGATCCCATCTCAAAAACAAAAACAAAAAAACTTCTGTCTTAGTCCATTTATGCTGCTATAACAAATTGCCACAGACTGGGTTATTTGTAATACATAGAAACTTATTTTTACAGTTCTGGAGGCTGAGAAATATAAGACCAAGGTGCTGGCAGATTTGGTGTTTGGTGAGGTCCTGGTCTTCTAAGATGACACCTTGTTGCTGCGTCCTCCAGAGTGAGGAATACTGTGGAACAGAAGGAGGAGCACAAAGGATTTAAGATAGTTCCCTTTGGCCCTTTGAGAAGTCACTAATCCATTTATGAGGTTATCACTTATCATTTCCTACAAGGTCCCATCTCCTAATACTACCACTATGAGGATTAGGTTTTAACATGAATTTTGGAGAGGACACATTCAAACCATAGCACCTTCCATTCTGCAGATTTAAACTCTCTGTTTTTCTGCTGGTAATTGACTGCCACATTAATCTTTCATCTGCCCTTTGGTCCTGGTTTTGACTGATTCACCAGTCAAACTTGTGCTACTGCTTCCTTGTGCTACTACTCCATGGTCTCATTTTCAGAAACTGGAATCATATCTTCCACTGTTCGTAACCGCATACTACCTTCTCACCTTCCTATTCATGGTTTGCACTACTGTTTCTAGTTTTTTTTCCTGGCAGTAGGGAGTCAGCTTGAATATTCTTTCTGTGCAGATCTTGTACTAGTCTTGGTATAGTCTGTTAATATTTTGGTCCTTTAAAGAGAGGTCTTTTTTGGTTTTTTTTGAGTTGGAGTCTCTGTTGCCCAGGCTGAAGTGCAGTGGCACACACAGCCACCACAGCCTCGACCTGCTGGGCTTAGGCAATCCTTCCACCTCAGCCTTCCAAGTAGCTGGAACTACAGACTCACCCCACCATTCCCAGCTTATTATTTTTTGATTTATTGTAGAGACAAGGTCTCATCAAGTTGCCCAGGCTGGTCTTGAACCCCTGGGCTCAGTCAGTACTCTCGCCTCTGTCTCCCAAAGTGCTGGGATTATAGGTGGAGCCTCTGTGCCTGGCCAAGAGGCCGTTTTTAATTTTTTTTTTTTTGAGTCAGGGTCTCACTCTCACTCAGGCTGGAGTGCAGTGGCATGATCATGACCTCCTGGGCTCAGGTGATTCTTCCACTTCAGCTTCCCGAGTAGCTGGGATCACAGACACACACCACCACACCCGGCTATGTTTTTATTTTTTTAATGTAGAGATGAGATCTCACTATGTTTCCTAGGCTGGTCTTGAACGCTTGGGCTCAAGCAGTCTGCCCACCTCAGCCTCCCGAAGTGCTGGGATTATAGGTGTGAGCCACTGCGCCCAGCTGGTTTTTCAGTTTTTATGACAGGGTCTTGCCTTATTTCCCAGGCTGGAGTCCAGTGGTGCGATCTTGACTCACCACAGCCTCAAAATTCCGGATTCAAGTGATCCTCCGACTTCAGCCTACTGATGAGTGGGGACTACACCATGCTTTTTTTTTTTTTTTTTTTTTAAATCAAAAGATCTTTTAAAGCCCTTCTCAATTCCCAGCCAAAATGAGGCCAGTATTATGGCTGTATTACTCTACTTATTAGCCACATCTGTTCATTTTACTTTTTATACTGATTCGTCTTGGATGTTGCTGTCAGATATGCTTCCCTGAGCACTCCATTCTGTCACTAGCTTGATCTAATAAATCAACAGTGCTTATATTTGTTTCAGCTGAAATTTTTGATGAATCCTAAACCAACCATTTTAAGCCTACGTAATTTATTACTATACATCACAAAGAATCTGGAAGTGGGGAAAACTCCCAGATCAGCTAAGTGATTGACTTACCAAATCACCATGAGCCCATTTAGGTATCTCAGCATTTTGCTCAGATTACCTCCCTTAATTGTCCTCAGATGGCTGTTCTAGTTCTAGCCAACACATTCAGATATACCAGTGGCCACTAGAATAAGAAGGGCTTTTTCTTCCCACATGACTTTATCAGTCTGTAAATTCTTTCCAGGAAATTTCTAGCAGACTAATCACGTCCAACAGCGTAGATTTTTATCGCATGCCCATGTTTAAAAGACTCTGGTAGACAGAAATGGGACTATCACTATGGGCTCAGATAAATTATGCTTCACCTGCTAGAGGTGGGGTTAGACATGGAAGTGAAATCTCACTTTCCCTGACTGAGACACACCTCCTTAAGGGTGGGTATGGGAAAAAACCAACTCTCTGCCAACTGGTAACAGGGCAGAAAAACCACTGAGTAGGCAGCACTGACTGCCTTCTCTTCTTTCCATGACTGAGTGGCACCCGTCACAACTTTCTTCCAGGCCATCCATCTTCAGATATATGCTAATCCCTCTCCCCCTTTTTTTTGGGTCAGGGATTTACTCTGCTGCCCAAGCTGGAGTGCAGTGGCCACGATCATGTGGAGGCCACAGCCTCCACCTCCTGGGCTTTAGCAGTCCTCCTGCGTCAGCCTTCTGAGTAACTGGGACTATAGGCATACACCACCTACCCAGCTAATTTTTTAGTTTTATTTTTGTAGAGCTACCTTGCTGTGTTTTATAGGCTAGTCTCAAACTCCTGGGCTTGAGTGATCCTCCTCCCTCCATCTCCCAAAGTGCTGGGATTGAAGGTGTGAGTCCCCACACCTGGCTGCAACCCTTTTTTTTATTCCTGTACTGCATTAATGCAGGTCTGTGTTCCTGTTCCCATTCAGACCTGGTAGTAGTTATTTATCACCTGGAGACCTGTAATTCAAGATAGGTTATCCACATAAAGCCATCCAAAAGGGCAACATCAAGGAACACACATAGTAGCCACTGGTTTACACTAGTGAAACCTGATCAGGCAAGTTTTGCCATGACTTCTTTCTATGGCAGTGAAGTAAGCTACCTGGTGAACCTTTCCTTTTGCAGAGTATAATTTCCTTTCTGACATCTTTTTTAGTTAAGCTCAAGATGGTTTTAGGGGAGAATGTTGTTTTCTTCAGCTTCAGTATTTCAAGGCTGTTGGTGCATGTTTGGATGCCCAGTGATTGCCTTTGAACCATAGCAAGTAATCATGTTTAATATGGTCTTTAATCATTTAAAAATAACCTTTCCCTGGGTGCAGTGGCTCTTGTCTCTAATCCCAGCACTTTGGGAGGCAGAGTAGGGAGTATTGCTTGAACCCAGGAGTTCAAGACCAGCCTGGGCAACATAGTAAGACCTCATCACTACAAAAAAAAAAAAAAAATTAGCCATACATGGTGGCATGCACCTGTAGTCCTAGCAACTCAGGAGGCTGAGGCAGAAAGATCACTGGAGCTCAGGAGGTCAAGGCTGCGGTAAGCATGATTATGCCACCACCTTCCAGCTTAGCGACAGAATGAGACTCCCAACTCTAAAAAATAAAATAAAAAATAATATTTAAGCTTAAGAATATCTGTCTTCTAGTTACAGGGTTTGGTATTGTCTCCTGATTTCTTGAATTCTTTGAACTCTCCCTTGAGGTACCAAACACTTTTGCTGTTATTATTGCATAAAGTCTGCTCAATAGAAGATGCATTAGATATCCTGGGAAATAAGTGATGGAAGCTTGAGATAGGAGAGGTATGATATCAGCAACAGAAGGATTAGAAGAAAAAGTATGGGATTTGTTGGTTAAGATAACTTCAGCAATCATAAACTATAAAAGACTATAGGGATAATAATGGCAGCCAAACACAGGAGCAAATCTGATTCTAGGACAAAGGTATAATTACTCACTGGCCTAGTTTCTTTTTGATGTAAATATTTTTTACTATAGGAACAAGTATAGCCAGGAACACTCCCTCCCAGGCCATTGTGTATCTGTATTTATTTCTTAATGCAGCCTGTGAAGATACTGCCCCAGTTGGAATTGATGTTTGGGGGATATAATTTGGTGGTTGTGTATAAAATGAATAAACAGGGATCAGATAGGTAGGAAAACTACTTGAAATTTTTTCACATTAAACCTGGAATGAGATTTTAAGAACCACTGATCTGTTGTCTCTAAACCCAACTTGCTGCTGTGTTTTCTTAGTATCCTTATCTGTTCATTACCCTGGTCAGCATATTAGTTAGGGCATCTAGAGAGACTCTACCTATTCTTTTTTCTCAGCCACCAGACATTTGTAGTTGTGCCTGAGGATTTAATCCTGTGTGTCTTCTTTTCTGTCTACTTTGTATCTTTGACTTTTTGTTTCTTTTTATGTTAAAAGAGGTCTGCCTATCCTGTGCCCTGAGTTTTCCATGCCTTTTAAAGACAATCTCTGTCATCTCTTTTAACTCTTACATTATTTGCCTTCATATTTCTAAATAATCAAGCTTATTCTACTATACCCTGAATTTTTTCTAATGATTATTATAGAAGGATAATTTAATTCTCTTTTACTCTTCTTTCTTACCTCCCCATCATATGTACAGTGTCTCTTCCCATGCTCCCATTATCCTAATAGTTACATTTTTAGTAATATTAGTTGTCCATTTTTCTTATTATGACTGTAATTTCTATTTACTGGTGAGTCATGCAAGTATAAAATGATTAGTTTTTGTTTATACTTTTTATTTTTTTGTAGTTAATTATATTTGCTTGTTTTCTGTTATCATCGATGTGTTTATTATAAATTTAGCCTCAGTCTCTGCTTTTAGTGTCTAAAAACTTTTGGTTGATACATTCAGCCAAATTGTTAATTCTGTTCCTTTCATCTTCCTGGTGACATTACTCTCAGGACTTTCTGACTTGCTCCAGTGAAACCTGGTTTTTCTCATGGCTTGCTATACAATTTTTGTCCTGGAATCTTCTTTTTTATTTAATTTCTATATCCTTTGTTGTCTCTTTTCTTGGTTAGTTTTGTTGGAACACTTCTTCAGTAGCTTCCTGTAAAAGGGTATATGAGGTATAAATGTTGAAATCTGTGCATCTGAAAATGTTTTTACTTTACTCTCATTGTTCTATTTTCTATCCTCTAGTGTTCCTAATAAGAAGAACAATACTATTCTAAGTTTTGCTCTATAGTATGCTTTTTTTTTTTTTTTGGTGGTTTCTCTGAAAGCTTTTAACAGCTGCTTTTTGTCCTAAGTGTTACAAAACTTCACCGTGATGTTCCTTGTGAGTTTATTTTTTATCCATCTGTCTAGGCTTTCAGTGAGATGTTATTCTCAAGATGACTGGGAACTAATATGTAGTATTTTCTGCCATTTCTCTAGAGGTTAGCAGTGTTTGTCACTTAATAGGTATTTAGTAATTATTTGTTGAAGGAATCAAATGTTCAAAGATCCCTTACAACCTCTTTATATTATGCTCATTGTTCCTTGTGTCCATTTTGCCTTATTTATTCAATATGTAAAACTTTTAAACTACAAATAATCTTTATACATTATCAGTTTAGTTTACTGTGCCTATCTTCAGTTTTCATTTTGTTTTGTTTTTCCCAGTACCCAGGAGTTTGGATATGATTACACTTGATAGTTATATTCATATCTAAAACTAAAAGAAAACCCTCATGATATGGCATTTTTAAGGCAATTTTCCATTAGAAGATCATGTTATTATTTTAAATGTATGACATTTGCTTTCATTTGTAGACAAAGTGTGGAAAACCAATGACCATATGGAATGGCATCAAGAAAATCAAGGGAAGCTGGGAAGTACAGCAAAAAACTATGAATGCACTGCATTTGGAAAACTGTGTCTTCTTAGTACAAATTATGTTTCTTTAAGACAGAAACCTCATAGATGTGACGTGTATGGAAAGAGTTTGAAATATAATACAGGCTTCACCAGTAGTTATGATGGGAAGAATCCTAATGGACTTTGTGTATGCAAGAAATCATTTCTTCATTCTAAACACAAGCAAACTGTTGTTGGAATAAAATACTGTGAAAGTAATGAATCTGTAAAAACTGTTAATGGGAAGACACAACTTATGTGCCAACAAATGTATATGGGAGAAAACCCCTTGGGATACAGTTACTGTGAGAAAGCTCTCAACAGCAAGTCATTCCTTGTAGTGCATCGGCAAACTCATGCACAAGAGAAAAACTATGAATGTAATGAATATGGGAAAGACTTCAGCAGTAAATCATACCTTATGGTACATCAGAGAATTAATATAGGAGAGAAATTACTTGAATGCAGTGAGTGTGGGAAAACATTTAGTTTCAGTTCACACCTTGGTATACATCAGAAAATTCACACAGATGAGAATCCCTTTGAATGCTGTGAATGTGGGAAAGTCTTCAGTAGAAAAGATCAGCTTGTTTCACACCAGAGAACTCATTTAGGACAGAAACCCTATGCATGTAATGAATGTGGGAAGGCTTTTGGTTTAAAGTCGCAGCTCATTATACATGAAAGAATTCATACAGGAGAGAAACCATATGAATGCAGTGAATGTCGGAAGGCCTTTAATACAAAGTCAAACCTTTTGGTACATCAAAGAACGCATACAGGGGAAAAACCCTATGGTTGTAGCGAATGTGGTAAAGCTTTTACTTTCAAGTCACAGCTCATTGTACATGAGGGGAGTCACACTGGAATAAAACCCTATGGGTGCATTCAGTGTGGGAAAGCTTTCAGTTTGAAGTCACAGCTCATTGTACATCAGAGAAGTCACATGGGAGTAAAACCATATATATGCAGTGAATGTGGCAAAGCCTTTAGGAGCAAATCATACCTCATTATCCATACGAGGACTCATACAGGAGAGAAGCTTCATGAATGCAACGATTGTGGGAAAGCCTTCAGTTTTAATTCACAACTTATTATACATCAGAGAATTCACACAGGAGAAAGCCCTTATGAGTGCCATGAGTGTGGGAAAGCCTTCAGTCGGAAATACCAGCTCATTTCACACCAGAGAACTCATGCAGGGGAGAAACCCTATGAATGTAGTGACTGTGGAAAAGCTTTTGGTTTAAAGTCACAGCTTATTATACACCAGAGAACTCATACAGGAGAGAAACCATTTGAGTGTAGTGAGTGTCAGAAAGCCTTTAATACGAAGTCAAACCTTATTGTACATCAGAGAACTCATACAGGAGAGAAACCCTATAGTTGTAGTGAATGTGGAAAAGCCTTTACATTCAAGTCACAACTTATTGTCCATCAGGGAGTCCACACTGGAGTAAAACCTTATGGATGCAGTCAGTGTGAAAAAGCCTTTAGTTTGAAGTCACAGCTCATTGTACATCAGAAAAGTCACACAGGTGTGAAACCATATGGATGCAGCGAGTGTGGGAAAGCCTTCAGAAGCAAATCATATCTCGTTATACATATGAGAACTCATACAGGCGAGAAGCCACATGAATGCGGTGAATGTGGGAAATCCTTTAGTTTCAACTCACAACTTACTGTGCATCAGAGAATTCACACAGGGGAAAATCCCTATGAATGCAGCAAATGTGGGAAAGCGTTTAATAGGAAAGACCAGCTTATTTCGCATCAGCGAACTCATGCAGGGGAAAAACCTTATGGGTGCAGTGAATGTGGAAAAGCTTTTAGCAGCAAGTCATACCTCATTATACACATGAAAACTCATTCAGGAGAGAAACCTTATGAATGTATTGAATGTGGAAAAGCCTTCATTTGGAAGTCTCTGCTCATTGTACATGAACGAACTCATGTAGGGGAAAACCCTTATAAATGCAGTCAGTGTGAGAAATCCTTCAGTGGAAAGGTACGGCTCATTGTACACCAGAGAATGCACACAAGAGAGAAACCCTATGAATGCAGTGAATGTGGAAAAGCCTTCATTAGGAATTCTCAGCTCATTGTACATCAGAGAACTCATTCAGGAGAGAAACCCTATGGATGCAATGAATGTGGGAAGACCTTCTCTCAGAAATCAATTCTCAGTGCGCATCAGAGAACACATACAGGAGAGAAACCTTGTAAATGTACTGAATGTGGAAAAGCCTTTTGTTGGAAGTCACAGCTCATTATGCATCAGAGAACTCATGTAGATGACAAACATTGATAAATGCATGACACTTTCTAAAGTAAATCTTTAAGAGATACATACAAAATTACATGGGGAAGGAGAAACTGTAAATGGAATTACTTTGTTGTCCTCCAGAAAACTCATACTGATTAGATACTTTATGAATGCACTGCATATGCAGGGACATCATAGAGAATTGTTATTTATGTGCAGAAAGGTATTAGAAAATATACATAGGAACCAATGAATTTAGTAACTCATTAACATTTTCAGGAGCAAGTAGTACCTTCTTAGACAGTTTATACAGGCGAGGAACTATATGAATAAAAGTAAAATTGGAAAGCCACTTTATTATGAACTCATAAAGGAAACGATATAGCAAATTAATATAGAATAGACTCCTTTGATATTCATAGTTGACAGGATTTTAGTGAGAAATCACACAAACAATGAATTGCAGAGTTACTAAAATTATAAGCATTTTAGGTATCAGAAGCTCATACCCTGGAGAAATAATGCTATAAGAGAAAAGTTTCATCTATATTTACAAAACCCTAGGAAAAAAGTGTCAATATAGAAATGAAGATCTACAAACATATCAGATGATGTTCATCCTCAGCTGAAATGTTTATTATATATTAGAAAACTCATTCTAAAAATGTTATTTTAATTTTGAAAAATAGTTTCTTCCAGAAATTATTTTAAGCAAATTTATGTTCCAAGTGTTCCTAACTTATAGGAAAAGATTGGAGAAAATTCTCAAGTATAATTGATAATAAAATACAAAGTTTTATTTTAATGTATAAATAAATGTAATAATCAGCTTAATAATAAAAAAGTACATCCTAAGACCTACAGGGATATTTAGATATCTTCCTACATAATATGAACTTTGCCCAGTTTGGTATTTTACTTGTGAATGCCATATGCAAAACAAATCAATATGAAATTATCTCCCATGGATTTCTACTGTGCTTACCAACATTGTTTTATTGATTCTTACTAAATTTAAGTTGTTACTAGAATAACATGGCCTATTAAAAACACATTTCAACACTGCAAACATTTTCTGTATTATTTTCTATCCTTGGTAAGCAGTCTTGGCGGTCACCTCTATAGTAATCAGTGTAGTTCACATTTCATGTGTTTGTGTAGCCTCAAATCTATATTCACTGGTTAGAACATCTTAATTGCCGTTTAGATAAATTTTCTCTCATAGTGTGCAGTATGCAGTTGTGCTGGAAGCATAATTCAGGTTGGCCTGCCAAAGACTGGTTTTGATCACCAAGGGCTGAGTCATTTAGAACTTTAAACTTTTAATGGATTTTTTCAAGTGTGGAAAAGCAAACTAAGCCTTTGTTCTATGGTAGCATCTAGATGCAATTATTAAGTAGTTTTTTCTATAGAGATTTCCCAGAACAACTTTAGTTACTGTCATTTTCTTAACCTACCTGGTTCACTTATCTTAATTTGAGCAATTTAATGTCTTTTTAATACTGTCTTTGGTCAGGTTGGCTGCTGTGTGCTTCTGTTGCTTACAGCTTACTATGACTGCTTCAGAAATGAGTGCAAGAGAGAGGTGTAGCCAGAAGCTTGCAAAGATATATGGATATTTGGAAAAAGTTGTTTACCAAGGCAGGATTGAAATCTTCCAAGTCTCCGTATTCCATGGCAGAACTGGTGAAACTAGTTATGAATCATGCTTACTGAGGTTCTGGGGAAAACAGAAATTGCTGCCATAGAAAAAATTCAAACAGTAAGATTTCTAGATTGCAGTCAAGAGGTGATGGCCATGGATAACGTGGATAATGAACTCAAAACCTCAGTTCAGGATGGTGTGTTCAGTCAGTGGACTTGAAGTGATACAAATGACATGCTTACATATAGCTGGAAAGTCTGGGTAGTGAAAAATCATTTTGGCAGTTGTTTACTCACAAAGTCATTTTTTTCTTCACAGCCTCATCAAATTTCTTATGTGAATGAGCATCAATCTGGAGAGAGTAGGGCTCTGGCAATTAGATGAGGACTATCTTGGAGGAATATGAGGATTTGGGAAGCCCCATCTCTTACCCAATACAACTTTCTTCCTTGAAGGGGAGGAATTTAATGATTTCTGATTCCCTGATTTTTGTTGTATTCTGCTTTTTATACAGAATCCAATCTCATGATACCTAATGTGAAGAATGATGGTTCACAGAAGAGAATAGAAAGCTTGCATAAACAATTACAGATATTTGCTAAAGTATATCTCCAAATCAGGGAAATACTGTAAAGGTGTATTTTGCCTTTGATGTGCCAAGAAAGAATAAAATCTTTATTATTATTATTTTTTGATTTGGAGTCTCACTCTGTCACCCAGGCTGGAGTGTAGTGGCACACTCACGGCCACTCGAGTTGGCCTACTGGGCTCCAGCGATCCTTCCGCCTCAGCCTTCCAAGTAGCTGGAACTACAGGCACATGCTACCATACCACTCCTGGCTAATTTTCTTTTTTTTTTTTTTTGAGTTGGAGTCTCACTCTGTTTCCCAGACTGAAGTGCAGTGGCCACTCCCAGCCACTGCAGCCTCAACCTGCTGGGCTCCAGTGATCCTTCCACCTCAGCCTTCCAAGTAGCTGGAATTACAGGCATGTGCTACCACGCCCGGCTGATTTTTTGATTTATTGTGGAGATGAGGTCTTGCTGCCCATGCGGGTCTCGAACCTGCGGGCTCAGGCAATCCACTCACCTCAGCCTCCCAAAGGCGTGGGATTACAGGCTGAGCCACCAAGCCCGGCAATTTTCTAGTTGCCATAGAGATGAGGTCTTGCCAAGTTGCCTGGGTTGGTCTTGAACTTGCGGGCTCAGAAAATCATTTTTAAAAAGTCTGTATTTCAGGTTGCTAATACCCAGGGTTGGTTAGATTTTAGTTTGTTGTGTTGTCTGATGCAGATCCACATGCAACTTTGCCCAGTAGAAGTCAGAAATATTGACAGCCTGTTGAGGCTGGCAGTCATACACTATGGGAGAGAATAATGCTGAATTAGGGCTTTTTTGTTTGTTTTTTATTTTTGAGTTGGAGTCTCTGTCGCCCAGGCTGAAGTGCAGCGGCATGCTCCTGGCCACCCAGCATCGACCTGCTGGGCTCTGGCGATCTTTCCGCCTCAGCTTCCAAGTAGCTGGAACTACAGGCATGCGCTGCCATGCCTGGCTAATTTTTTGATTTATTGTAGAGATGACGTCTGCCAAGGTGCCTTGGCTGATCTCGAACCCATGGGTTCAGGCAATCCATTGGCCTCAGCCTCCCAAAGTGCTGGGATTACAAGCTGAGCCACCAAACCTCGCCTGAATTATCTTTTAATGTTCTTAACTGAAATGAAAAATTTGCCAGATAAATGAAACATAATAAAGTTGATCTGCAACCAGTAAACAAAATAAATAGGAAATGAATCACTGGCTTGTAAATCAACTTAGTCTCTCTACCCCTACCCCATACCCAGAAAAGAAAGACATTCCAGAAACTTTCAGGAATAGTCATTAGTTATAAGGAAAGCCAAGGAAAGACAACCCCAACATTTCACAACTTTCCCATCAAACAGCTATTTGGGAGAAAAAAAGTGACTTGCAACTACGTATGTGGACATAGATTTTAAAAGTCTAAACATAATTAACAAAAAAAAAAAGTCACGACATAATTAGGCTTAGCAGTCTATGAGTCTGCTAACAGGAAATCTTCCCAACATACTAATGTGGACCCAATATTCACCTACAGCATCACTGTATTATTTTAAATGGCAGTATATCCACTTAAAAACCTATAATTTTTACTGTGCATGACCCTGCTACTAGTGGAAATGGAAGTTGTTGAGAAGGTCTATTCGGGAGGTTCCTTACATAGAAAACAGACAACTAGAGAAAGCCCCCTTGTATCTTTTTTTTTTTTTTGAGTTGAAGTCTCACTCTGTCACCCAGACTGGAGTGCAGTGGCTGCTACCAGCCACCCCAGCCTCAACCTGCTGTTGAGGAATAAGGGGGGAAACAAACGTGTGCCAACAAATGGAGAGATAGACCTATACCGAAACAGATAAAAACAATAGATCACAGCTACTGACGAACCAACTCCCATGAAAAAAAATAAAACATATAGTGATGCTAACATACAAGTTAGCCAACAACCTTATTGGTGTGCTGTTCTATACAAAGATATGGCTAACAGAGAGAAGAAAAGAGAAGAAAAGGAAGAGGAAAAAAGGAAAAAAGGAACAATACAGTAGGAATAGAATTAAGTCATTAAACTAACAATCAATGAAGCACACTCTGAGACCTTTCGTTTAAGTCCAATGTCCTTTTAGGTCTGATTCCTAGTTTTCTTTTCAAGCTGGTAAATTAGTTTGCAGTTAGGGTCAGTTGCCCCTGGTCTGCTGTGAAGGACAGTTCCGATCACCCTCCGTTCACCACTCTGGCCTATGTCCTTTTCAAGCTTGTTTCTCCCATTTCGGTGTTGTTACCTTGAATCGCCAGCAGGTGGTGCTATCTCAGCTGCTTGCCCCAGAGGGGGCGGGGCTGGACAGGAACCGGCAGAGACTGGAGATTGTGCCTGCCTCAGGGCATAGCCAGGAGACTCACGGTGGGTAGGACGTCTCGGTGGCAGGAGAGGTGGCAGCGATCCCAGCAGATCTTCCCTGAAGGGGCTTCAAGGACTGAAGTTGTGGATCGCCTCCGGCCCGGGTGGTGTGATGTGCTACCAGCAGCGGCGGCAGTGGCTGTGGTGGCTGTGGCTGTGGCTGCGGCGGCTGCGGTGGCGGCAGTGGCGTCTGCACTGCAGTCGCTGTCCAGTCTGCTGCGATGCCCCAGCGGTGGCAGTGAAGAGCAGGCTGCGATTTTGGGGTCCGCAGCCCCCGGGGCGAGAGCCAGAGACCCACTGCAGTTCTTCTTTGCAGAGGGTTTCATAGACCAGGTTGCCCCGTCACCATCTTCATTGTAAACATTTTTAAATGTACACTTCAGTGGCAAGAAGTGCATTGCCACTATTGTGCAGCCATCACCGCTATCATTTTACATTCCACCTACAGTGCACAGTTTCCAGTTTCTTCACATATTTTCTAATACTAGTTTATTATAACCATTCTAATGGACGTGAAGTGGTATTTCATTGTGGTTTATTTTCGCTTACCTAATGGCTAGTGATAAATATATTTTCTGTACTTATTACATTGGGTTTGTCAATAATTTATTGGATATGACACCAAAGACACCGGAAAAAAATAAGAAATTAATTGGACTTAATCAAAATTAAAAGCTTTTGGGATCAAAGACACTATAAAGAAAGTGAAAAAAAAGCCAACAGGAGGAAAAAATTATAAATTATATGTTTGATAAGAGGCTAGTACTGAGAATATATAAAGGACTCGACAAGAAAAAGTTAAGCAACCCAATTTAAAAATAGAGGAGTTGAAGAGACAAAAGATACAAAAATAGAACATAAAAAATGCTTAACATCACTAGCCATTATGGAAATACAAATCAAAACTGCAATGAGATAACACTTCACATTTATTAGGATGTCCATCATTTAAAAAAGCAAACAAGAAATTGACAAGTGTTGGCAAAGAAGTGGGGAAATGTGAAAACTGTGGTTCTGCAAAAAGCTAAATATAGAATTATAGAATCCAGCAATTCTACTCCCAGATATATACACAGAATAGTTGAAAACAGACGTTTAAACAAAAACTTGTATACGAATCCCCATAGCTGCCCTATTCACAACAGCAAAAAGGTGGAAACAACCTAAATGTCCATCAATACGAATGAACAAACAAAATGTGATACTGACATACAATGGAATAATATTCATCCATAAAAAAGACTACTACTTGCTACAACATGGAGGAACCGCAAAAACATGCTGAGAGCCCAGCATGGTGCACATGGTTGTAGTTCCAGCTACTCAGAAGGCTGAGATGAGAGGCTTACTTGAGTCTGAGAGTTTTAATCCAGTCTGGGCAACACAGCAAGATTTCATCTCTAAAATAACATAAAATAAAACATTATGCTGAAAGAAACTGGACACAAAAGGTCATGTGCTGTAGGATACCATTTATAAGTACTATTCAGAATAGGTAAATCCAAAGAGGCACAAAGCAGATCAGTGGTTGCCAGGGGTCAGAAAGAGAGTGGAATGGGTACTTAATGGATAGAAAATTTCCTTTTAAGGTGATTAAAATGTTTGATAATCAAGAGGTGGTGATTATACAATATTGTGCAGGTACTAAATAACATTTATGTTTTAAAAGTTAGTTTTAAATTTTGTGACTTTTACCTCAATAAAAGAAAATCAAGTCTCTAGCATTCCCTTAACAGAGTAAGTCCCATGGGGCTCCCTTAGTTTGGCATTCAAGGCTCTCCATAATCCAGTGCTGCCTGGGGTCTGGTCAATGACATTTTGGACATGTGCTCCAGTCATCTGTCCACCAGCTCCTAAAATCACGGCTGTTTTATCATTCCAGGTCCAGGTCACCTCTCTGATGCCTTCACAGACACCCAGTGACCAGCGAGACTTCCCAGGGTTCACAAAGTCTTTTGAATTTTGTTTTGCTGTAGACCAGCCCTCAGCATATGGTCTCGAAGGGCTGTCCCATCTCAATAAGAAGAAATCAGTGTCTTCTAAGCACCACTGTGTGCAGATGTCTTGCTCAGGTAAACTCTCTGAGTTCACTCGGGTGAAATAGGTTTGACTGGTCCCGTGTACAGAAGGGAAGGTGAAGGTCAGGACTCACCTGCCATCACACAACCTCCAGGTGGCTTCACACTTGGGTTCCGGTCCAGAGCCAAGTCTCCAGGTGCCAATCAGGGAAAGTTTGTGAGTCAGATGAACATGCGTCCTGGAAACACCAGAGAGGTATCCCAGATGTTGAAGTCACTTATTTGAGCCAAAAGGTGCTTTGCCTTTGAGAGCTTGGGGCTGCCAGTGCTTCTTGCTGCCCAGGCCACAGTGAACATGGTGCTCCCAGGAAAGGTGCTCCCTGTGGCTCAGGGCCCAGAGAGAGACCAGTTTCCATTTTATCCTGCCTTAAAAACTTAAGCATTCTGAACTCCAGAATGGTCTCATCCCAGCCCCCACTAGGCAGAAGATCCCAGTACCAGCCACAAGCCTAGCATCAATCCCTATTGCGACTGGCCTGAGGCACCCAGAAAGAAAATGGGGAATGATGGGAGGGGCCATGGCACCTGGGGTCTGCAGGAAGGGGAAGTGGACATCCCTGGAAGAGGCAGGGGCAGGAACACTGTTATGGGTCGAATTGAGCCCCCCAGATTGATATGTTTAAGTCCTAACCTCTAGTACTTGTGAAAGTGGCATTACTAGGGTCTTTGCAGATGATCAAATTATGATTAAGTAATTAAGGTCAGCCTTAATCCACTATGATTGGGTCCTTATAAAAGGGGGGAATTTGGATGCAGAAACACATAGGGAAGAAGCCTTGTGAAGACTGCTGTCACAAGCCAGTAAACAACCAGAAGCCAGAGACAGGTCTGGAACAGATCTTCCCCCAGCACCTTCAGAGGGAGCTGGACTCAGACTTCTGTACTTTGGAACTGTGAGATATCAAATCTCTGTTGTTCTACGCCTCTTGGTTTGTGATACTCTGAACAGAGCAGGCACATTCTGCTCTGTTAGCCATTCTCTCTCCAGACCACAGCTTCCTCCTAAGCCTACCCCTTGAGAGGGTGAGGGAGAAAAGCCCAGTCCCTCACAGTCTATCATCACTGCTGGGTGATCATTTCCAGCCCTGTCTGGAAGCTGTGGCCTCAGCTCCCAGTCTCCCGGAGTTGTCACTGAGCCTCCACTTTCTTGTTCCTGGAGCTTTCTGAGCCTCTACCCTCCTGTCCCTGAAGCTGTCCCTAAGTCTTCACTGCTGCCCGGGAGCCCAGAAAGCTCAGGGCTAGCTAAACCTTACCCTTCACACTTCCCAAGCTCCCTTCTCCCAGCTATCATCCCTTTAGGACAGCCATTTAGTCTCTTTTAATCCCTAACCCTAATCTCTAGGAAATGCCTCTTAGGAAGGCACAGAAAGATGTGGCCCCACCGGGTCATGATGTCTCACTTGTGCCCAGGCCGGCCCTTTAAGGGCTGAGGGCAGGACCTGCTGTAAGGCTACACCACTCATCTCCGGATAAAGATAAAGTCAGAAAGGGGAGAGGGGAAAGGAGACCTGGAAGCAAGATGCTGCGGGTGGAGGTGCCGCCCCATAGGCCTTGAGTGGAGGGTACTGAAGAGCCTCCAGCCTCCATCCAGACAAGGTTCTATGACCCCTGCACAGGCACCCCTTCTCCCGGGTCCAGTCCCAGTCAAGGGTCAGGGAGATTTTAGTCCACTTTTCACAAAATGGATGAGACGCAGCTGGCTGAGTCAGGGTTCTAGAACTTTCAAAACTGAGCCCTGCTGAGGTCAAGAGCAGCATGCCCTGGAGGTCCTTATGCAGCCCATGCCTCTGTGATTAGTCCCCTATTCCAGGTTGCTGGGCTGTGCTGGAAAGGCCACAGGCTAAGGCTGGATGGGTCCAGGACTCTACATTTCCTAGGAGAGCCAAGAGGTACAGCTCTTCTAGCCATCCAAGATACAGTGGTGACTACTTCCACCCTGAGTCTGGAGGGCCCAATCCTCCTGCAGCAGGTAGGTGGCAGCTGTGCCCTTCACCCTGTATACCCTGCTGGGAGCACATTCTCTGAGCCCAGAGCCCCTGGGAGGCTCGTTTCAGTGTCCTCCTGCTCTTCCTCCTCTAGGCCCAGGATTGCCAGGGACAAGTGAGGCCACAGGTGAGCTATGCAATAGTCTTTGGAGGCCGGACTCTCAGGCTCGTGTTTTTCTCTTTGCTGCACCATCCCTTCCCCTATGCCTCAATTCTCCTTCTCCAATTGTTGGGAGCCAGCCTTGGAGGCCCACCTGATTGACAGGGTCCTGGTGGGCCCAAGACCCCGGACCACAGGGCAAGCCCGGGAAGCTGAGGCCCTTCTGTCTTCCACCTTTACTGTTGGTACGGCCGAAGAATTCTGTGCAGTCTTGGAAGAAGAAAATGGCATGTTTATGTGAAGTACTCACAGCTAACCTGGGAATGTCATGGTTCATTTTTCCATTTCCCACTATGCCGTTTGGCCTCTTCTAACATATGCAAGGGTTAAACTCTGAAGCACATCAAGAATGCTTTCTTTCACTTGGTTATAAGTTACTAGATATTGCTTGAGTAAAAAAATGATATAAGTATATTCACTCCTTATTTGATTTAGAATTATATAGTTTAGTGTTTAGACATAAGGTTTTTTAGAAGCACAAGTTTATAGTAAGTTCATTATGAATTCATTATAAGTTCTAACACTTATCTAGGACCTATGTGGGTGATTTATAACACTTTTCACAGATTTAGGATGAAGATTAATCATTAAGGTTCTTACTTAACTCTATAGTTAAAATTTTGAAGTACACGTTTATAGAGTGGGTTTTCACTGAATTCATAATATACTAATTGGATACTTTTATGGTAAATTAACTAAATACAGAGAGCAACCTTGGGGGCCTGGGAAACATCACTAAAAACTTCTTTTGAGTTTTCTTTAGAAATAAACACTGCAGGATAAGAGAAAAGTAATGAAGAGACCTGGACAAGAAAGGCAATTACGAAGCTTTGAAGGTCATAGAAGCCCCAGAGAGAAAACTCCTGCTACATGGAGAACTGTGCACCTGGAAACTTCTTGAAGCACTTCAAGGACTGCAATTTGGGACTATTTTGAAGAGAGTTGCTGGTAGTGCTATTCTAGACATGAGAATTGTTTTACCCATGTATTAAACATAATTGGTAAATGTAATATCATGCAAGTTTATATAATCAATATACATATATATGAGGGTTGACAAAAATTATTAGGCTCTGGTTATGTTTAACAAGGTTTTTACTTTGAGTCATTAATTAAGTTTTAGTGCTGTAGTTTAGTGTTTTATAATTACTTTGAAGATTGTTTTAAGTTCATAAGGTTAAGTTCACATAATGATAAAATTGGTGCCTTAAAGATAATAATAGAGAAGCAGCAAGATGGCGACGGGGCAACCCGGTCTCTGAAGCCCTCTGCAAAGGAGATCTGCAATGGGTCTCTGACTCTCGCCCCGGAGGGCTGCGAACCCCAACATCGCAGCCTGCTCTTCATACAGAGCATGGCCGTTGCCACTGCTGGGGCATCGCAACGGACTGGACAGTCACTGCGGCGCAAACAGTGATGCTGGCACCGCCGCCACTGCAGCCCCCCCTGCTGCTGCTGCCGCGGCCACCACTGCCGCAGCCGCCACAGCCTCTGTGACAGCTGTAGCACATCACACCACCCGGGCCTGAGGCGATCCACATCAAACCCCTTCAGGGAAGATCTGCTGGGATCACTGCCACCTCTCCTGCGACGGAGACGGTCCTGCCCTGAGGCAGGCAGCCATCTTGTTCCTGTTCGGCCGCACCCCTTCTGGGGCGAGCAGCTGAGACAGCACCGCCTGCTGGCGATACAAGGTAACAACAGTGAAACGGGCTAAACAAGCTTGATAAAGACATAGACCAGAGTGCTGAACGGAGGGTAATCTGAACTGTCCTTCACAGCAGACCAGGGGCAACTGACCCTAACTGCAAACTAATTTACCAGCTTGAAAGAAAACTAGAAATCAGACCTGAAAGGACATTGGACTTAAACGAAATGTCTCAGAGTGTGCTTCATTGATTCTGTTAGTTTAATGACTTAATTCTATTCCTACTGTATTGTTCCCTTTTTTCTTTTTTCCTTTTCCTTTTCTTCTCTCTGTAAACCATATCTTTGTATAGAGGAACAGCACACTAACAAGGTGGTTGGTTAGCTTGTATGTTAGCATCACTATATATTTTATTTTTATTTTTTGTATGAGAGCTGGTTCATCGGTAGCTGTGGTCTATTGTTTTATCTGCTTCAGTATAGGCCTCTCTCTCTATTTGTTGGCATACTCGTTTGTTTCCCCCCTAACTCCTCTATCTCTCCACTCCCCTCTTCAACCCACTATCTGCTCCATTCTCTCCCCTCTGCTAACCATATTTTATTTCAGGGAGTAAACCTACAGCCCCACTGCACGGACAGATTCCAGGGCAGTGGGAAGTGGGTTCCACATTATCTACACACCTGTCAGTGAATACCAGGACCTGCAGACAGATTTTGAATCACAGCTCTCCCCTTAAGTACATCTCAAAACTGCAAAAAGGACCACCTCCAACCTACAGTGCCACTCCAGAATTGAACAAAGTAAGAGGACATACAGAAAGAATAGGAGACTGAACAAACAGAAGTAAAACCAATTCCTTTACCACTGAATAACAGAATTAAAGAAGACGGTGACGTGGAGGGAAGGAAAAAGTAGGGAGGGGGAAAAACCGCACAAATGAAGAAAAACCAAAAGAAGAATATAGGTCTCACACAGACCCCTGGGAAATCAGACACTGAGAAAACAGATTCTGG
>NW_007250603.1:469347-470494 GCF_000164805.1 Carlito syrichta
AATGGACTTAATTGATACCTACAGAACACTCCATCCAAAGACCACAGAATACACATGCTACTCATCACCACATGGAACATATTCTAAGATATACTCGGCCATAAATCCAACATAAGCAAATTTAAAAGGACCAAAATTCCACCAAGTACCTTCTCGGACCACAGTGGAATAAAAATAAACATTGACACCAACAAAGTCTCCCCAAAACCCACGAAGACATGGACACTAAACAGCATGATAAAGGCCTTTGGCAAAGTCTCAGGATACAAAATAAATGTACAAAAGACAATCACATTTCTCTCCACCAATAATAAACAAACAGAAACCCAAATAAAAAACACAATTCCATTCACAATAGCCACACAAAAAATGAAATACCTTGGCATCTTCCTAACCAGAGACATGAAAGACCTTTACAATGAAAATTACAAAACACTGCTCAAAGAAATAAAAAAATGACACAAACAAGTGGAAAAATATCTCATGCTCATGGATTGGAAGAATCAACATTGTGAAGATGTCCATCTTACCTAAGGAATCTACAAATTCAATGCAATACCCATTAAATTACCAACAACATTCTTCTCAGACCTAGAAAAAACAACACAGGAATTCATATGGAAACACAAATGTCCAAGAATAGCCAGAACAATCCTCAGCAAAAAAAAAACCAACAAAGCAGGTGGTATCACATTACCAGGCTTCAAACTTTACTATAAAGCTACAATCATCAAAACAGCTTGGTATTGGTATAGGAACAGGCATATAGGTCAATGGAACAGAATTGAGATTCCAGAAGCAAAACCTCAATTTCTCAACCAACTCATCTTTGACAAAGCCCCCACTGCCTACCACTGGGTAGAGGAGAACCTATTCAGTAAATAGTGCTGGGAAAACTGGCTGATCACATGCAGAAGATTGAAACAGGACCCCTATCTATCCCCATGCACAAAGGTTAACTCCAAATGGATCAGAGACCTAAATGTAAAATCTCAAACCATAAGAACCTTAGAAAAGGAAGGAAATACCCTCATGGAAATCGGAACTGGCATCCAATTTCTGTATAAAACCCGAAACCCACAGGTCATAAGAGAGAAGATAGACAAGTGGACCTTATTAAACTGACAGCTTCTGCAAAGTCAAAGAA
>NW_007250603.1:471246-475977 GCF_000164805.1 Carlito syrichta
CGCAACCATAATAATTTTAGTTGTGTTAGTTTTATTTCATTATGTTTAGTTCACTTTATATGTTTATTCAGAGTAAAGACTAGTGTATGTATTTTCACACTAAGTCACTTTCATAGTTATTCTTTAAATGCTAGCCACTGTTGTTTGGTCAAGTTAATGGTCTTCATATTCCTACTATCACTAGGTACAATCTATAGTTTTGTTTTGGTGATTTTAAGGCTTTTTTAATTAGACAAGTGATGTGGAACAGAAATCAAAGTAAACCTTGTATGGATTATGTTTAGTTTAAGTAAAACTCCTTTCAAACTTATCTTAAGCCTCATTAACTGAAAGTAGATAGTGTTCTTGGCTTGTTCGTTTCTTCTAAGACCCTAGATGGTGGTAACTTTTAAAGGATATGTATGTGAAGGAATTTTCTTTGTCTTGCCCCTTTACGAATCATATAAAAACTTTCTGTTAACTAATAAAAAATGACATCTGGCTTGCAAGCAGGTGTCCAAGTATATTATTTCGTCGTAAGTTCCTTCTTTTGACTATTCGCCTCTCCTTCAGGAAATCCCACAACTGGCAGGCACGGGACCCCCGCGTCCAATCCTGGTCAAGATTCTCCTGCTCCCCTGACCCCCACTGTTGGGTCTCCTAGCCATGGCTCCCTTTGTGTTACACCCATGATTCCACAGGAAGGTCAGTCATTGTGCTTGTGAGTTCTTGAGAACAGGGCCAGGATCTGACTTCTCTGGGTCAAGGGTTGTGGACCCCTAGTCCAGCTCCCATGTGGCTCTCCCATGTGGCTCTCACGGCCATGTGGGCAGGTGAACCCAGGGTCAGTCAGAGACACCCCCAGAATCCACAGTCCACCCCTAGAGCTACCATGACTGACCCAGAAATTCAGCTTCCAGGAATTTATCCTGCAAAAATAACCAGGTAAAGGGCAAAGGGGAGAGGACAGGGATGTTCACCCTCATGCTGCTTATAAAACAGAGACATTAGAAACAATCCAAATGTCCATAAGTTGGGTCCTGCTGCATCTATGTATGTACACTTGCATCATGAAATGCTAGAAAGGCTGACGTTAATCTCGACACTTTGACATGAGCAGATGTCCAGGACACACAGTGGAATGAGTAAAAGGAAGGCATTCAAAACATTAAACTTTAATTTAATTAATTACAACACTTGTTTCACAAACACAATGAACTACAACTTGAAGGGAAAATCCACCCCATTCCTCCCTGCCTGAATCATTATCAGTAAGCTTTGTCTTTCAGGACTCAAGGCAGAAGTCCCTACAAATACATCAATGTCAGAACAATCTCCACACCTAACACACAAAGTTAAGTAGGTGAAGTTTGACCTTGTGCATGGGCATGTGGGAAGGCAGCCACCCAAGTAACATTCTCTCTCTCTAGAAAGGTCTTCACTGCACACATCTTTGCCCAGGAGCTCAACTCTTGATCTATCTCTGCCTGAGTGGAACCAACCACCTTTGACTTCTGATCACTCAGGAACATTTCTCAAATTCTTTCTCCACTACAGACAGTTGCCAATCAAGCCATTCAAACACGGCAGTGGACAAAGAATCTCTCAATGCTTCTCAGCAGAACTCCTTGGGAACTCTGGGGACCTCCATTTTTTATTCAGGATAAAGCACTGTAACTTGTGCTGAACGGCCACGCCTGCTCCTCTTGGGGTGCTGGCCTGGCTCCTGAGGGATGGCTCAGCCTAGGCTGCCCCCTGAAAACTCAAGGAGCATCCTGGCTCCCCAGAAAGCGTCACAGGAGGCCTGGCTGTCAGACCACTGCACCTGGAAGACAACACAGTGTTACACACAGAGGCTCCCTCTGCCTTCCCACTGGGCACCTCCTGACCTTGGAAAGACCCTCCCACTCTGGACTCAGAAAGGAATGCAACCTTGCTGCGCCCCAAACCCGAGCTCCTGGTTCACTAATGTCCAGCCCTGAGTCATCCTTGCCCTTTGCTCATCTCTTCCCAGTTAATTCATTCCAACAGCGCTAGCTAAGGCCTCCTCAGCACCATGAGCTGTGGATGATCTAGGAGTGAAGAGGGGAAAACACAGAACACAGCGATTGCAGGAAAGCTCACCTGGCTGGAGGAGGGCAGGGGCTGGCTCAGCTCCATGGCAGACACAGGGCCGGGAAAGGCAGACATGGCCGGGGCCAGCTCTGGAGGACTAAAAAAGAGATGGTGTCAGGACGGGCTCTGTCGAAGGGGGACGCTGGGTGACAAAACCCATACAGTCATCTAGAAAGACCCATTAGGAACTATGCCTCCGGGTTCGGTGGCTCAGCCTGTAATCCCACGCCTTTGGGAGGCTGAGGTGAGTGGATTGCCTGAGCCCACGGGTTCCGCCTGGGCAACTTGGCAAGACCTCATCTCTACAATAAATCAAAAACTAGCTGGGCGTGGTAGCGCGTGCCTATAGTTCCAGCTACTTGGAAGGCTGAGGCGGAAGGATGGCCGGAGTCCAGCTACTTGGAAGGCTGCGGCGGCCGGAAGCAGCCACTGCACTCCAGTCTGGGTGACAGAGTCAGACTCCAACTCAAAAAAAAGGAACTATTCCACGTGCTCGAAACTCCTCAGGAACAGGCTTTCTTCCTACAGGGCCCTTGCATATGTAGGGTGCTAAGTGGGGCATGGGCGACGCATGGAGCGGGGCCACTTGGTGGGTCATCGAGGGCAACTGTAGAGCGAGCATCAGAGTGGGATCACGGAGGAGGCAGTGAGCAGAAATGTGGAGCGAGAGAAGACAGAGAAAAAGGCCTGGGATATGAAGAAAACAAGAGGCTATGATGGCCAAATCAAGGGGAGCGAGAGGCAGAGCAGGAATGCATCACTCAGAACAAGGGTCAGTGGTTCCTTAGCAAGGGCATTATGTGCCTGCCATGGATATGGCCACTGCACTTCTAGGAAAGCACCCTGAGGAATGAAGGACGTGTTCAGCCTACACATGTACGGGATGTTCACAGCAGCCTTATTACAGTGGCCCTTAACTGGGAAACCTCAAATGCCTAGCCACAGGAAAAAAGGGAAAGCGACAGTGGCACCTCCATACCTTCACAGGAGGCTCGCAGTAAAGGGGAAGGAACCACCAAGGCACCCACAGCAGGGTGACTCTCAAAGCAATTGTGCTGAGTGAAAGAAGCCAGACCAGAATGAAACAAAAAAGACCCGAGGTCCTTCTGTACTTACATGAAATTATAGAACATGCAGCTAATCTTGAGTGAAAGAAGCAATCTGTGAACCTGGGGTGGCCAGGGAAAGGAACGTAAGGGCAGGAAGAGGGCTCATAATTTCATCAGGGTTATAGCTTTGTGATGGATGCAAAAGTCACACTGAGAATTAGCTGTCTCAAACATGTACATTAGCTGTGTGCCAAGCACACCTCAATAAAGCTGTCTTTTCTTTTTTTTTTTTGGCGTCAGATCTTACTCTGTTGCCCAGGCTGGAGTGCAGTGGCATGGTCATGGCTCACTGCAGCCTCAACTTTCTGGGCTCAGGCAATCTTTCATCTTCAGCCTCCGGAGTAGCTGGAACTACAGGTGCATGCCATCACATCTGGTTAATTTAAAAAAAAAAATGTTGCAGGGGTTTGAGACCAGCCTGGACAACTTGGCGAGACCTTGTCTCTACAATAAATGAAAAATTAGCCGAGCGTGATAGCATGCACCTATATAGTTCTAGCTACTTGAAAGGCTGAGGTGGAAGCATTGCTGGAGCCCAGCAGATCGACGCTGGGGTGGCTGTTAGTGTGTCACCACACTTCAGCCTGGGTGACAGAGTGAGATTCTAACTCAAAAAACATTTTTTTTGGGTAGAGATGAGGTCTTGCTATGTTGCCTAGGCTGGTATCAAACTCCTAGGCTCATGCAATCCTTTTTCCTTGGCCTCCCAAGTTGCTGGGATTATAGGCATGAGATACTGTGCTCAGCCACAGCCCTTTAAAGAGAAATCAAAATGCTCAGATCAGAGGAAGGATGGGCAGGAGGCATGGGAGTTGGAGGAGCCAGAAGAAGAGGGGAGACAGCCATGGGTAGAGGTTAAGTAAGACACGGAGATACGGCAGCCATGGCAGCCGCTTCCTGATCTTGGCTCCTGGTCACAAATGGAAAGTAAGCCCACGTGTATGCAGAGAATTTTCTTACAATATGGCTGCTTCAGCAGGCACAGCACATGCTTTGGGGGCTGCTTCCCCCCTTTTCATATGCTCCCTTGTAATTCTGTCATCATTGGACATATGCCTCAAGTCAACCTGGTCTTAGCTCCCAGATGAGGGAGACCTTGCACTCTGGGGACCTGCTTGGCTCCCAGCAACTCCTAGTGTAACTAGGATGAGGCATCTGTTTGAATAGGAGTGGCACTGGCGATTCCCTCCCCACCAGAGGACCCCAGGGCACTCTGCCACACTCCTCCCCCCATCCCTCTTGTCTCTGTGGGCTCCTGCCCACTGTGCTGGCCCCAGAGTCTGTGTTCATCCTCCATCCGTTTCTGACGGTCTACACAGCACTAACCCTGTCAACAACAAATGCTCATCCGGGCTGTTCAAGACCCCCCTCAGATCCCTTTAAAACTACAATTTGGAGCCGGGTTCGGTGGCTCAGCCTGTAATCCTGCGCCTTTGGGAGGCTGAGGTGAGTGGATTGCCTGAGCCCGCAGGTTCGAGACCCGCCTGGGCAACTTGGCGAGACCTCATCTCTACAATAAATCAAAAAA
>NW_007250603.1:475997-490395 GCF_000164805.1 Carlito syrichta
GTGGTAGCGTGCGCCTGTAGTTCCAGCTGCTTGGAAGGCTGAGGCGGAAGGATCGCCGGAGCCCAGCAGGTCGAGGCTGCGGTGGCTGTGAGCGGCCACTGCACTCCAGTCTGGGCGACTGAGTGAGACTCCAACTCAAAAAAACCCCCCAAAAAACCAAAAAAAAAACCACTACAATTTGGAATAGAAAATTAAGATCTTGATTCAGTTCAGAAGCTCTGTTTGGGAAAGACGAAAAGGTAAAAGGAAGCTGCTGGGGCCCAGAGCATTTTCAGGGAAGAGGTGAGCCCAGAGCACGTCCAAAGGATGGGATGCCCACATCTGCTGTGATGTTTTGGGGTTAACCTTTTTTTTAGTTGGAGTCTCACTCGGTCGCCCAGACTGGAGTGCAATGGCCGCTCCCGGCCCCCGCAACCTTGACCTGCTGGGCTCCGGCGATCCTTCCGCCTCAGCCTTCCGAGTAGCCGGAATTACAGGCATGTGCTACCATGCCCAGCTGATTTTTTTATTTATTGTAGAGCTGAGGTCTCGCTGCCCAGGCGGGTCTCGAACCCGCGGGCTCAGGCAATCCATTCACCTCAGCCTCCCAAAGGCACGGGATTACAGGCTGAGCCACCGAGCCCGGCTTGGGGTTAACTTTTGTTTGAGGAAAAAGTGATCCTCGTTTTGGCAGATGGCAGGTTGGGGAGGCTGTTATAGAAATTCATAAGGAAAGAATTCAATCTCCACAGTCTGAGACAGCAAGGCTTTATAAAGTGGATACTGTTCTACCTCAGATCCCTTAAAAATTATCATCTGGCTTGTGACTTCTTAGGGCTTACCTCTGGGTGAGGATGAATTCAGGAGCCTGCAGTGGGAGCTGTGTCACCAGGAAGCTACCCGCCTGTAGCTCTGCCTGTCCACTGTTTGTGCCTGGATCCTCTGGGTGCATACTCTGGGGACTGTTGCTAGGTGAGTCAGCAAATCCTGCACATAAGTACATATCACAGCCCATTGGCAGGAGGAAGAAGCACATTCCATGTGTGGCCCAAGGGGGTGGATGCAGCACACAGCCCAACCAGCCTGGGCCTTGTGAACCAGACTCATCTCAGCCCAACCAGCCTCAACCTCCCATGAACCAGACTCATCTCCCTTGAGCCTCAGCCTCCAGTAAACTAGACTCACCACCCAGGGCCTCAGCCTCTGTGAACCAGACTCACCTCCCCGGGGCCTCAGCCTGCCATGAACCAGACTTACCACCACTAGGCCTCAGCCTCCAGTAAACCAGACTTACATCCCCTGAGCCACACGAACCAGACTCACCTCCCCTGGGCCTTAGCCTCTCACAAACCAGACTTACTGCCCTAGGCCTCTCTGAGGAAGGAACTGAGACGATCATTGATCTCAATGGCCTTTTCAGGCTTCCAGAGGCCAAAAAAAGAATCAAATTCTGCTGACTTCAAGTTCTCTCGTCACTCTAAGCCTCATGTTCCCCCAATGCCAGGGATGTGAGCTACAGTCTGCAGTTCGTTCCCTCTGGGAGGCTGTGCCACACCCCCTCAAGCTCTCCTTGTGGCTGGTTCCCAGAGCTCTCAGTCACCAGTCCTTGGCTGTTTTCACTTTTAACTCTTACCTCAGGTTTCAACAAGACTCAGTGACGACTGAGGTGTAAGCTGTCACAATTTTTATCTGCTTTTTGATCTTGTTCCAGAGAATAGCTCATAAAATCTTTCATGCTTAAAGAAAAGCTACTATGGATTTGGTCTATTCCAGGGTGACATTTATGACGTGAGAAGGTAGGTTCTTTTCTGATCTGAGTCTATGAGGCTATACGAGCATTAAGACGGCCCTGATCTCAGAAAAAGAACAACAATCCTAGGGACAAGGCTTGTGCCATCTTCCTTACTGTCCACCAGAATGACCTCCTAATCTGGTGGCCAGCTGCCCAGGACCTTCTTAGGTAACGTTACCTTCCACATCAATTGGTAAATTACTCTACCTCTGCTTTCTGCTATTTCTCTTTCATGCATAACTTTAAGGACACCTTGAGGTAGAGGAAATAAAGTTCAAGTACTAATCTGGGACATTCTGGTTCAAACATCATAGAGCAATGGGCTATAATCTTCTCTCTCCAAGAGAAAGGGAAGTGTAAAGCCCTAAGAGCACTGCCCACAGTTGTGCAGAGTCAGGATGCAAGTGTAGCCCCTGAGAGGGCCTCTGACAGGGAGCTGGGGTATGGGGCCTGGGCCGAGGTCCCTGAGGAACTGGAAGAAAGAAACAGAATCCTGGTGCCCAGGCAGAAGCAAGGAACCAGAAGGCAGGTATTTCTGCAGACAGAATAAGGATTACTAGAGAAAATCACCCCTTACACACGCAAGCCCCTGGTTTGAAGACCAGCTCCATCTGTCCCAGCATGAGGTCAGACAGTGACCATTCCCACTCCGACCTTATTAGTAATTACAAAGAGCAAATACTGAGCCATCAACAGTGTAAAAAACAGGTGCAGCAAAAAAAAAAAAAAAAAGAAACACCAATACGATTAAACCAATTAGTCATCTGTAGATAAATGAGTCCTCAGGTCCCTCCTCTTTCTAGTTCCACATCTTTCTCTATTAAAGGAAAGGTCACACTCCACAGTACCAGCCAAACACTATAATCCTAGCACTTGGAGGCTGAGGTGAGAGGATTGCCTGAGCCCAGGAGCTTGAGACCAGCCTGGGCAACATGGTGAGACCTCATCTCTACAATAAATTAAAAGATTAGCCAGGTATGGTGGCACGTGTTGGCAGTCCCATCTACTTGGAAGCCTAAGGCTGGAAGATTGCCTGAGCCTGGCAGGTCGAAGCTGTGGTAGCCATGATCGTGCTACTGCACTCTAGCCTGGGCGACACAGTGAGACTCTGACTCAAAAAAAATTCTAGTTAAGATCCTCAGAGAAATATAAGAGTTACATTCATAGAAATTAACATAATCTATGAAGGAAGAAAAATTCAGAGATAAGTACAGAAGGCTTGAAATTATCTTAAACTATATAACTGCCAAAATAAATAATTGGAAGACAGAATTTAAGAAATATCCCAAAGCACATATAATAAAAAAGAAAAGAAAATATAAGATAAAAGGTTAAGTTTTTTGGGAAATTGGTCCCAGAATTCCAATATCCAAACAACATTTGTTCTCTGTAGAGAGAACTGGAAACATGGAAGGAGGAACTTATCAAATAAAGTATTGAGACTATTACAGGCTAGAAGCAGTGATTCATGTCTGTGATCCCAGCACTTCTGAAGGTGGGAGAAGTTTGAGACCAGCCTGGGCAACAGAAAGATGCCATCTCTACAAAAACAAAAACAAAAACCTAAGTTAGCTGGGCATGGTGGTACATGCCTGTAGTCCTAGCTACTTGAGAGGTAAAGGCAGGAGAACCCTGAGCCAGGAGTTCAAGGTTACAGTGAGCTATGGTTGTGCCACTGCACTTCAGCCTGGGTGACAAAGCGAGATCCAATATCTTGGGGAAAAAAAGAAAACTACAAAAAAACCCCAGAGCTTAAAGGAGATCTTTAAAAGGAGAAAATTCCCAGAACTTAGAGGAGACTTTAAAGTGAAAGACTTAACAGTAAAATGACTTAAAAAGACCCATACTTGGAACCATCAGTGTGATATTTCAGAACAGCAAGACAAAAACAAACAAAAACAACAACCCTAAAAGCTCCAAGAAAGAAAAAATAGGTTATCTGCAAGGGAATAAACATCAGAGTGACATCTGACAACACTGAATGCTGTAAAAAAATGATATGATATCTTCAAATATACAGGAGAAAAAGTATTTTCAATTCAGAATTTTATCTCTGGCAAACTGTTTACCAAATGTGAGGGCAGATTAAAGACATTTTAAAGAATATACAAAGAGTCAGAAAATTTATCTCGCAAGCATCCTTTCTTGCAAAGTTAATTGAAGATGTCAGTAACAGAACAAGGGAGTAAAAGAGTGAAAGAAAAAGACCTTCAAATCAAGAAGCACGGCAGTAAACCCAAGCAAGCAGTTATGAGAGCTCTGAGGATGATGGCTCCACCCCAGTCCTAAAAAGACTTCACTTGGGTGGGAATAGGATAAAGAAGGAATGTTTGAAATACTAGCAGATATTAAGGATGTGATAAAAGCAGAAAATGTTTTTTTAAAAAAAAGGCAATTGAAAACTCCAAGAAAACCAAAAAGCTGTTTTGTTACTGACATATACCCATAGAATATTAAGAAATGTTGACTGGGCATGGTGGTTTATGCCTGTAATCCCAGCACTTTAGGAGGTTGAGGTGGGAGGATTGCTTGAGTCCAGGAGTTCGAGACCAGCCTGGACAACATAGCAAGATTTTATCTCTACAAAAATAAAAAAAATTAGCCAGGCATGGTGGCATGTGTGTCTGTAGCCACAGTTTCTTGGGAGGCTGGGGTGAAAGGATCACCTGAGACCAGGAGGTTGAGACTGTGGTGTGCTGTGATCCCGCCACTGCACTCCAGCCCATGACAGAGGGAGACCCACTAACAAAAAAAATGTAGGTGAATTCATAGTCCAATATCCTCCTTACAAGGTAGAAGATACAAAATTCTGTTATATTGGATGGACAAAATACATATCCAAGTATATATTCTTTAAAGGTACTTACAGCTACTATGATAACTGAGAAAGAAACTAAAATCATGGTATTTCAACCATGTGTGGAGGGTGGAAGACAGATGGGACGTCTAACAAGCTCAGTTGTCCTCTGTTGTGTTAAGTGGGGAGCACAGAGTGGCAGCTCTTTCCTTTCAATTAACACTTTTTTCACTGTCATATTTTTTCTGTCATGCACACATACCAGGACGGATCCCCCCAAAACAGGAATTATCTTTTTGGAGGATGGGCCCCTGGTAGTACAGGCTTTCCCTGCTGGATAAGTGTTCTGGGAACCCGTTGGCTGTATTGTTTATTCCCCTGGAATAATGATCCCATTGTGCAGGCCTGAATGCCCTTGCTCTGTTGTCTTTTCACAAGTGAGACTCATCTCCCTCACTAAGCTAGTCTCTCAGCCTGTTTGGTTTCTATATGAGGAGGGACCCCCCAAAATAGAATTATTTTTTGGAGGGGAGGTCCCTTGTAGTACAGGCTTCCCATTAGGTACGTGTTCTAGGAAGCCACCAGTATCAGTGTACCAGCTAGCGTTGTGAGAGGCTGAGTTCAACTTCAGTGAACTTCAGCGCCTTTTGGCCGAAAAGGGCATGACTCCCTGGTCCCACTCTCCCTATTCACTCGATCACTCTCAGAGCGACTTTCTTTTGTTTCCCTGGATGAAAAAAGTCCTCCAAGGGAAATGTTTTGCTGATGTGGAAGAGGTCAAATAAAAAACAGCAGAAGCACTAAACGGCCTCAAAATTGACAAGTTCAAAAACCATTTTGAGCAGTGGAAAAGGGTCTTTATAGGTATATTGCAACAAGCAGAGGTAGTTTGAAGGTGACTGAAGTTTAAACATATAAGAATACACGATTTTTTATAAATAAATTTGGGTTTTTTGTATATACATATTTTTCCGAATAAAATAAATAAGAGGCTCGGTGGCTCAGCCTGTAATCCCACGCCTTTGGGAGGCTGAGGTGAGTGGATGGCCTGAGCCGCGGGTTTGAGACCCGCCTGGGCAGCGAGACCTCATCTCTACAATCAATCAAAAAATCAGCTGGGCGTGGTAGCGCATGCCTGTAATTCCGGCTACTTGGAAGGCCGAGGAGGAAGGATCACCGGAGCCCAGCGGGTCGAGGCTGTGGTGGCCGGGAGCGGCCACTGCACTCCAGTCTGGGGGACCAAGTGAGACTCCAACTCAAAATAAATAAATAAATAAATAAATAAGAAATTATCTGGGATATCTGTTAAGAGTCTCTGCTCCAGCTGCACTGGTTCCAGGTGTAATCAAACAACACAAATTCTAGCAAGAAATCCTGGCCCTACCCACACTTCTACCCCCTCAAACAAGACCCAAGTAGTTTCAGTGTTTGATGCTGAAACTCATAGTCTGCCCAAAGTGGACTCACCTGTAGGACGGGGATCACCAAGGGTGGCAATGGACATAGCCACAGCAGCATCTGCAGGGCGCATTGTGAAGTCCAGCCCATGACCATGGACCAGCTGCCCAGTCTGGAAGGAAATTTCCTTGGAGGATGCCAGTGCAAGGGACATCAGCCATGATTCGGGGGCAGCCAGAGAGGGGTCCAGCATGTTGCTGCTGGCACCCAGAGGGCAGAGGCCAGGGCCAGGGCAGAAGGTGGCAGGATCATGGCCGGGCCCCTCTTGGTACATCTTGCCACCCTGCAGAGACCTAGGGGATACATATAATGCCATCTCTTGGTGGGCAGAGGTTCCCTCAGGCCAGGACAGTGGGGCCTGGGAGAAGACTTCAGACAAGCTAAAAAATATGGGTTTCTGCCTCAACTCAGCCAGTGAAGGTTGTGGGGCCCATTACCTCGCTAATCACACTACCTTCACATTCTCCCTGTGGCTGCAAGGAGCACAGCTGGGCTCTGACAAGTTCAGCACCTAGATACACTTAATAAAGCCCATTACTGCAGGCCAGGTGCAGTGGCTCACACCCGTAATCCCAGCTCTTTGGGAGGCCGAGGTCAGAGAATTGAGACTAGCCGGGGCAACATAGCAAGAACTCATCGCTGCAAAAAAATTAAAATTAGCCAGGCACAGTAGCACACCAGTAATCCCAGCTACTCCAAGGCTGAGGTGGGATGATCACTTGAGCCCAGGATTTTAAGTGCAGTGAGCTATAATCATGCCACTGTAGTCCAACCTGGGTGGCAGAGCAAGACCCTGTCTAAAAGAAGACTATTCGTAGGAACTTAAAATGCATTAGCAGTTTATTTACAATGACCTTCAATGAAGTATTCTTCTCCAGTATTGAAAACTGAAAATGATTAGCAAGATCCTAAAAGTGGAGTGAATAAATGATGGCTGATCCTAAAGGAATAGTAGGTAGCAGTTGATTATAATTTAAAGAGTTAATGTTCTACAAATGCTCACTGTGTCTCAATAGCGCTCCCAGGCTTTTTGTTAAATCACCCCTACTTAACCTTTGCAACAGCCACCATGGCAGGTCCTTTCGCCATCCCCATTTCATAGGTGAGCAGTCACATGAACCTGCTTAGGTTCACACTTGGGCTATGCGGGCCTGGATATGAGCCAGGAGCAGGTGGTGTCAGGAGAGATGTCGATGTCATAATGCAGGGAAGAGAAGGAGCAAAAATGAGCATGGTGTGACGGTCAGAAAAGACATGGCTCAGGCCTGCATAGCTGAGCAACCCGCACTTTTCTCATCTCACATCAGGTTTGTGGCTCATCATAAGAGGAGCAGAGAGTGCAGGGGAGCGCTCACATAGTGCTGAAACATAGTGGGGACTTGAGAGATGCTGGCTATTACTCAATAAAAAGCAAAACAAATACTAGACATCAGCAGAACCCAGTAGCAGCTGGGTTTGTCTTTAGGTGGTAGGTCTGCATGTGTTTCCTTCTAAATCAATCTTACCTATTTGCCAATATATATATGAACTCAGGTGGTGGGTCACGCTGGTGTGGAGTCAGGGGAAATTACCCCCAACCCTAGTCTGACCTGGGTGCCTTGAGGGTGGCTTTCCCAACCCTGAGGTCTGACCAGGTGCCAGTGTTGAGGCCCTAATATCCCTTCACTCACTCCATATTCTGGTCTCCATCTGAGGATGAAGGGACCTGAACAGGTGAGATGGTCCCATGGTCTCTGAGGATGATGGTACCTGGCAGCTAGTGGCTTTGAGATGGTTTCATCTCCAGGAAAGTCCAGGGCCAAGGGCAGTGGCTCCCACGGCACTTGGGTGGTCTCTGGGGCTTGTGGAGGCCCATTTTCCTGATGTCCTGCTGAAAGCAGATTAGATAGGAGGGGAGGCTTAGTGAGGCTTTGAGTCTCAGCTGGTAAGAGTAGCCCAGCTGGCCGGAAAAGGGTTCTGCCACTGAGTCATCCTAGTATTTTTTGTTTGCTCCTTGTCCTGTCTTTGATTGGAACCAACAGTTCAATAATTACCAACCCAGGAATCCCAACTCCTGGTACTTGGTTTATTTCTCCAATCTACTGACCTCCTCTGGCCACACAATAACCTTGAAATGCAGAAGGGCATCCACAGCCCCACTTAGGCCAAACCTGAGCCTAGGCTGGCCCTCGGCGTCAGTGATCTTACTCTACACAAGGTGAAGCCCTGAACCTACTGATTGGGGAGAGGTCTGTCCCTGTAGTGGGAGCAACTACTTAGGGCTTAGCCCTTGTCAGAAATCAGCCCCCACCCACAATGAGGCTGGGGCCCTCGGGCTACTCACCTGACCACTGAGGCCTGTTCACAAACCCAGAGTCAACATGGGGGTTGCCTGAGGACTGAAGGGGGTCAGGACCCCTCTTCTTTGCTCTGGGATCTTCTGCCGTGGCCTCTTGGGCTGGCTCCACACACTGCGGAAGGGCCCTTTGCCGCCGCCGGTAATTTGCAAACCAATTGTACACCTGCTCAGTAGTCAAGTTTGTCTCCAAGGCCAAGTTCTCCTGCCCTCCAAAAAACAAAACTTCTAGCTCTGCTCTCATTTCCTGAGCACAAGGGTGCACAGAGGCAGCTGTGATAGCTGATTGCCACCGGCCAAGAGGAGAGGGAGCCCAGACTAATCTCTCCAAGAACAGCAGAGATGGCACTAGGTGCACTGATGCATTGGTTAAAGGAACTTCTGAGCATATGCTCAGGGGGGCAGACAGCAGTCAGCATGGACAGGACACGCAGGCCCTGGCCCCCTAGGGTGACTTCCAACCCTGGGCCTGCTGAGACTCCCACCAGGCTGTCTATGCAGCTGCATGTGTATGCCCGCCTTGGCAGGGCCCTGATTACCTGGAGGCACAGGACCTGGGGAACTGTGTTCCCCTGTGCCTGGCACAAAACTAGTGAGAGAACATGTCAGTCTGGTGGATGCTGAGTGACCATCTGTGTGGTGACCCCGTGTGAGAAAACGAAACCCTTTATGTGGCAGACAGGACAGTCTGAAGGGGCTCAGTCAATGAGCTCCCTGTCTGGAGAAGAGTTTGAGAAGAGGTGGAAACTGTCAACAACATGGGAGACTGGGAGTGTCTAAGGTGGGGGTTAATCCCTTGGAGGGGAGGAGAAGCCACCTGCAAGTGGAGAATCATCTGAAGGGGTGTCTTCTGGGTCCCTGGTTCTTGTTGGTTCTTACCCTCTCAGCCTTGCTGGGGTTGGTGCTCACCCCTGCAGCGAAGTCGTGCAGCTTCTGGCGAACCTCTCTGGGAAAGTTCCGGCTCTTCTGCCCCTCCGGGCATAGGGAGATGGGTGGGGGGTTCCTGGATGAGGTGAGGAGGAGGTGACAGAAAGGTCCCCTCCCAAATCTGTTCCCTTCTCAGGGCCTAGCCTTCTGAAGGTGACACTTGTGCCTCTCTGTCCCCTTGGCCTCTTCCTAGGGGATGCCACTCTCTGCCTCCAGCTTGTAAAAACTACGATCTCTGGCATCCCCAACATAAATTGTTCGCACCTTTGCATGGAGTTCTTTGAACATCTGCAGTCTGTGGCAAGGAATATACTCTATGGGCCCCCATGGAGTTCCTGGGTACATCTTAGCTCACCTGGCCCCCTGTGGACACCCTCCTGGACATGCTCATTCACAGGCTTCCTCAGGACCAGGTTGTCCCCCAGAGTGTACTTTTCCAGCAGTGTGTTACTGTTGCTCCCTGGTTTCCAGCCCATCAACTCCACTCACGTGACTCTAACGTGAGTTCTCTCATTCCATCTTCCTCTCCCCCTCCCCCTCCTTCTTCTTCTCTCTCTTCTTTTTCTTCCCTCCCTCCCTTCCCTCCTTTTTTTGAGTGCAGGTGGCTCAGCCTGTAATCCCAGCACTTTGGGAGGCCGAGGAGAATGGATTGCCTGAACCCGTGGATTTGAGACCAGCCTGGGCAACTTGTCGAGACCTCGTCTCTACAATAAATAAAAAATTGGCCGGTTGAGGTAGCACCCATCTGTAGTTCCAGCTACTTGGAAGGCTGAGGTGAAAGGATTGCCAGAGCCCAGCGGGTCGATGCTGAGGTGGCCGTGAGTCTGCCACCACACTCCAGCCTGGGTGTCGGAGTGAAAAAAAAAGAAAAAGAAAAAAAGCAGGATTTATCGAGGACAGAAAAGCTCCCATAGTGGGAGGGGACTCAAGGGGGTTGCCCACTATTCCCTTCTACTGTTGTGTAGATTTGGATGTTTTCATAAGAAAAATAGGATATATTAACAAATATTATCTGTTTGTGGAAGGCTTGATATCCAAACACCTACTCAGACATCTAAAATGCATCTCACACATCCCAAAGGGAACTTGATTCCCCTCCTTTCTCAAACCTACCGCAGGCCCTGCCCATTTTAGTAGAGAAGAAATTCCATGTTCCTGGTGATTCTCACACAGGTCAGGAGCCCTGGAGTCTCCTTATTCCTTCTAAAGAGGTAAAGACCTCCTGCAATGCATCCAACCCTTCTGCAAATCCTCCAGCTCTACCTCCAAAATCCACCTCACATGACCCTGTCTACCTTCTCCAGCCACCGTTTCAGTCCTAGGCCATGTTCAGAGCCTCTAAGAACCTCCTGCTTTTGCTTCTGACCTCAGCATCTGCATGTGCTGTAACTCGGATGCTACCCCTTCCTGACACCCCCTAGGGACTGCCAGCTTGTCAGAACACAGTCCAGTGGTCACTGTGGCTGCAAGCCCAGTGTCTTCCTGCTCCTCCCTTATCAGCCTCTGGGGTCCACTAAGGCAGGATGGGCAAATCTAGCCACTACCTGTTTCTATAGCTACAGGCTAAGAATTGTTTTTACACTTTTCAATGGCTGTGAACATACACCCTCTCCCCCAAATTTACTATCTTCCCTAGGACACCAAACTCCTCTGACCTCAGGTATTTGAATGCGCTACCCCCTCTGACTGGAAACTTCTGCTCACATGGCTGGTACTGTCACAATGCTCAGGACTCTCCTCCCAGGCTTGGACAAGCCTGGGCTGGCTACCCTGTCTAAAGCAGCCCCTAACATGTCACAGTCCTCTTCTGAACGTACTCTCTGCAGAGCACTTCTCACTTTCTGAATTATATGATTTACTTTCTTCGCTTGTCTATCGGCCACAGTCCACAACCCAGTGTCAGCTCCAGGAGAGCAGGGCCTGGTCTACATGTCTAGCACCTCCCGTGCCCAGCACGTAGGAAATGCTGCACAAGCACATTGACAAGATGACACCACGATGGTCCCAAGTCACTGACTTCACAGAACTGCGCTCAAGCAGAAAGTCAGCATCCCCATGGAGGGATATGATCACGTACCTTGAGGACTCCAAAGCTGATTAACTGCTGAGCTTCTGAGGACTTGTCTCACTCCTCACTCTCTTATTTTTGTTTGAATCAGAGGCTCACTCTACTGCCCAGGCTGGAGTGCAGTGGCACAATTATGGCTCGCCACAGTCTGAAACTCCTGGGCTCAGAGGATCCTTTCACCTCGATCTCCTGAATAGCTGGGACTGCAGGTATGTGTCACCACAACCAGTTAATCTTTCATTTTTTTGTAGAGATGAGGTCTTGTTATGTTGCTCAGGCTGGTCTTCAGTTCTGGGGCTCAAGCAATCCTCTCTCCTTGGTCTCCCTAAGTGCTGGATTACAGGCATGAGCCACCGTGCCCGGCCTTCACCACTCTATTTGATGGACACCATGCAAAAAAATTCACTCTGGTCTAAAAAGGGATCTACCTATTCTTCCTCCAGTAACCAGTGTTCTTATCTACCAGACCCTGTGGTTCAGGTATCCCTCATGACTTGGGCTGTCAGAAACTCACAGCATGACCTGCAGCCCTGTCTTGGCCAAGGGAGAGCACTTGAGATGAAGAATAAAGGCTCTAGCATCTCAGAGTCTGGGCTGGAGTCCCGGCTTTCCACCTCTCTCATGTGAAACCTCGAACAAGTGAATTCACCTTGTTGTGCCTCAGTTTCCGCATATACAAGGGGCGATGACGGCAATAATGATAATGACGTAGTGACACTTATTCAGTGCTCACAATGGTGGCAATGATCATTATCATCACGTACTTAGTGCCTGTCATGTGCCAGGCATTCTTCTAAGCACTTAAGCATAATTCATTCTAATACTTCCAACTTGCAACACTCTCATCCTTATCTCTTTAAAAGGTCCTGAAGCTCCTGCAGTGGCCACCTGGAACCCAGGTATGGGCATTAGACGACCTGAGGTGTGGGCTGAGCAGCTCCTGTCTGCCCCTCCACATCCATGTCCCTGGCCCTAGGGGCTCCCTTGTCTAGCCAGGTCCCAGGGGGCAGTGGGAGGAGACTGGCCTCAGGCTCAGTTACCCGATGTGTGGTCATCCGTTTCTAGCCACCAGCTGACTAGTGTGGCAGGTAGAGAGTGCAGCTCAGTGACCAGCACACGGCACGGGCATGACAAACACTACAGTCATCGTATGCAGACCGCTCTGTGACGATTACTGTTTCATCTGATGCTTCCTGCCCACGTGTCCTCACCTATCCCCTTGGGGCTTGGAAGGTACTCCCTCAGGACTCCCCTGGAATAAGCACAAACAAACGCCAGTGGGGTACCTCTTCCTGCAGCGGAACCTCTGCACTGGGGTGAGCATCGCCACACCCAGCCTCCTCATGACCAGACGGTAGTGAATGTTGTTCCACAGCTGCACCAGCTCCTGGCTGCCTCCTGGCACCCGGCACCCCTGCCAAGAAGAGCCAGCTAAGCCCTGGCCACCCCCGCCTACCCTGGAGTGCTATGGCTACCTGTGTCTGTCATCCCAAACCAGCGCGACCTCTTGGAAGGCTGGGATGTCTGTGGGAAGATCAGGGATCTGGGTTCAAATCCACTGATTGACAAAGCACAAGCGTGGTCAAGCAATTCCGATGGGAGTCAGACAGCCAATGCTCTGTCTCCAGCAGGATAAGTGGATGATCCTGGGTCAGCCATGTCACCTCACAGGCTGTAGGTGGACACACTGACATCAGCCTTGAATACGTCCCTGCCTTTAGACCTTGAACCTTCCCCCAAAACACGTGAGATGAACACACTCTCAGCTGCGCCATGCAAGTGAGGACCATGTGGTAAGGGGAAGACCAGTGACTCGTCTGAGGCCTCACAACAAATAAGAGGTGGCTCTGTGGTTACAAGGACAGGGTCCGGCGTGAGGGTCTGATATTGGACCCATGTCTTTTTTTTTTTTTTTTTTTTTGAATTGGAGTCTCACTCTGTCACCCAGACTGGAGTGCAGTGGCTGCTCCCGGCCACCACAGCCTCGACCTGCTGGGCTCTGGCAATCCTTCCGCCTCAGCCTTCCGAGTAGCCGGAACTACAGGTGTGCGCTACCACGCCCGGCTAATTTTTGATTTATTGTAGAGATGAGATCTCGCCAAGTTGCCCAGGTGGGTATCGAACCCGCGGGCTCAGGCAATCCATTCACCTCAGCCGCCCAAGGCGCGGGATGACAGGCTGAGCCACCGAGCCCGGCTTGGACCCACGTCTTAAGTGAAAGATCTCTGTCTCCCACCAGTAGGGCTGGCCCCTCAGGTACTCAGCACTTTCTGAGGTGAGTGGGATGAGAAGTCCCTGTCTGTGCCCAGGGACAGCTAACCCAACCACTTAAACAGACTTTGCCCATGACTGAAGATGTCTGGCTTTGGCCTCCTCATGATCCTGGCATGGTTCATGCTATTTCCTTAACTCCAATCACCTGCCATATTGGGGTCCCTGCGGCCACCCAGTGGTCTTGCACTGTAGTGTTCTTGGGGCCATCTTGGCAAGGGGAACTCACAAAATCATTCAGCTTTCTCTCCAATGCATCAGAAAAGCTCTGTGCCCCAGTCTCCTGGCAGCACACAGCCTTCAGGGGACCTGCACAGAACTTGGCCGAAGGACTTGGCTGTCAGGGACAATATCTTGCATAAGCCAGGGTCATCATCCATTCTGATTTGAAACAATTGAGCCCTATTACACTCCAGGTGTCATGTTGTGTTAGCAGAGCCAGGAGTGAGCAAAAGCACAGGGGCCCTGTCTTGTGCCTGCAGTGCAGTGGACAAACACATGGACTTCTAGTAACACACAGAGAAAAGGGACAGAAGAGAGGTGATGGGGGGCTATGCTGGAGAATGAAGGGGGCACCATCTCGGAGAGATGACATTTAAAGCAGAAACAGGAAGGTTAAGAAAACACCAGCCACATGGACAGCCAGGCGCGAGCCTCTGGCAGAGGGAATGACATACACAAAAAATCTCAGGGAAGCCGGGCTCGGTGGCTCAGCCTGTAATCCCTCGCCTTTGGGAGGCTGAGGTGAGTGGACTGCCTGAGCCCGCGGGT
>NW_007250603.1:490415-492450 GCF_000164805.1 Carlito syrichta
GGCCACTGCACTCCAGTCTGGGCGACAGAGTGAGACTCCAACTCAAAAAAACAAAAATCTCAGAGAAATATCTCAAGTTGGAGGAACTTGAGAAGAAGGTCCTATGGCCACGTCAGAGGAGGCTGGGAAGAGCCCAAGAGGAGCCTGGAGAGCACAGGTTCAGACCCGGGCTCTGGGAGTTACTGCCAGTTACACTCGGGTTCATTTACATTTTTTTTTTTTTTTTTTTTTTTGAGTTGGAGTCTCACTCTGTTGCCCAGGCTGGAGTGCAGTGGCACACTCACCGCCACCCCGGCGTCAGCCTGCTAGACTCCGGTGATCCTTCCGCCTCAACCTTCTGAGTAGCTGGAACTACAGGTGCGCGCTATCGCACCTGGCTAATTTTTTTGATTTTTATTGTAGAGACGAGGTCTCGCCAAGTTGCCCGGGCTGGTCTCGAACCCTCATGTTCAGGCAATCCACTTGCCTCGACCTCCCAAAGTGCTGGGATTACAAGCTGAGCCACAGAGCCTGGCTCCATCTACAGTTTTACAGCTTCCCTGGCTGCTGTTTAAACAGACTGAAGGAGCAGGAGGATACTGCACTAGCTTTGGAGAGGTTGGGGTAATGGAAATAGAAAAACAGGAAGGAATTGAGTATCTTGAAGGTAAACTCAATAAATTATGCATGGGCTGTACTACAGGGTAAAAAAAGAGGAAAAATTAGGCCCCAAATCCCTTCTTGGAAACCTTTTGGGCCATATGTATTTTGGAATTCAGAATTTTTCAGATTTCAGCAAGTAATACAGGCAAGTAGCATATAGTATACACACCCCAGCATAATCAGGGGTAGTGTCCTATGATCAAACATTTCGTTATTTAGGCAGCAAAATATACAACGGCCACATTAGTTGGATAAATAGGCTATAAATGGCTTTGCATCAGCATAGGTCAGGTTTGATACCAAATGAGTTGAGGTTCAGGTGCCACCAGACAAATGACAAAGATATTTACGGTTTTCAGAGTTCTACATTGCAGACCTGCAGCTGCACTGAGATCCTGGGTTGGTCTGCACAAATTGCTGACTAAGATGTCAGTTCTCCAAAGGCAAGGCTACGTTTTAATCACCCATTTTGTTCAATAGTTGGCAGAATGCTTGGTACAGGATCACCATTTAATTCAGATTTGATGACTTGTTAGTTTAAAGTCTGATTACCAGACGAGTTAGAACTTAGTAAAGTGAAGCCGGGCTCGGTGGCTCAGCCTGTCATCCCGCGCCTTTGGGAGGCTGAGGCGAGTGGATGGCCTGAGCCCGCGGGTTCGAGCCCCGCCCGGGCAACTTGGCGAGACCTCATCTCTACAATAAATCACAAATGAGCCGGCTGTGGCAGCGCTCCCGTAGTTCCGGCTACTCGGAAGGCTGAGGCGGAAGGACGGCCGGAGCCCAGCAGGCGAGGCTGCGGTGGCCGGGAGGGGCCACTGCACTCCAGTCTGGGTGACCGAGTGAGACTCCAACTCAACAACAAAAAAAACAAAACAAACAAACAAACAAAAAACATGAAAGGCAGTACAAAAGATCAAGATCAATCTCATACATTCAATGATACAAACATGCTAAACAGACTATCAGAAACAGAATTCAGTGGAACTTTAAAAGAAACATATCATGACCAAGAGGTGTTCAAGTCCAAGAATAAACAGACTGTTTAATATTAGAAGATCTAAAAATCGACCTTCCATATGACCCCACAATCCCCTTAATGGGAATATACCCAGAAGAAATCAAATCACTATGAAAAAGATACCTGCACATTATGTATGTTTATCACAGCATTGTTCACAATAGCAAGAACCTGGAAGCAACCATGCTGTCCATCAAAAGAGGACTGGATTAAAAAAATGTGGTACATATACACGATGGAATACTACGCAGCCATAAAAAAGAACACAATCATGAATTTCACAGCAACCTGGATGGAACTAGAGTCTATAATACTGAGTGACCTCTCACAGAAACAAAGATCTGAGTATCACATGTTCTCACTCATATAGTGGAG